>NC_137157.1:94053867-94189792 GCF_951394435.1 Stenella coeruleoalba
TTTATACTTTCACATGGAAAGCTAATAAAAGTAGAAAAACCAGGATAAGAATCAGTTTGCCCCTGGGGGCAGGACCAGACTGAGGAAAAATAGAAAAAAAGAATTGTTGATTTTTATGATAAGCTCTTCTGTACTATGGAATTTGAAAGCATATGCATGTTTTGCTTATGCAGAAAAATACACAATTAAGCAAAAAATGTACATCTCCAAGAAACAATTCATAACTTTAGACTTCAAATGTTTTGAAAGATGGTACTTTCTAATCTGCATCTATCATTGTATAACTTAAGTTTATTTCTCCTAATTCTTACTTTATTCAAGAGTAAAAATGACTTCGGTGTGATAGTCACATTGTCTATCTTAAGAGATAAATGAAGGGATTTCCTTACATTGACACACTGTATGGTGAAATGATGAAATAAAATCATATACCCCTCAGTTGTGTTATTAGTGCTTGAAATAATACAATGAATTTGCACAAGAAATACAATAAAATTAGGAAATTAAAAAAATTTTTTTTCTTAATCTTTATATTTCAAGTAGAGACAAAAATTTTATCAACAATGTAAGTGGTTTCAAATGTATTTATATAATATTTATTATGAGATAAAATATACATGGATACATTTCACTGTCTTCTAGAGGTAGAGAAATGAGCATGATTTATTATAAGAGGTTTCATTTTTAGTCAGATGAGATTTGAATCTTTTCTAGGAAAACAGTTAAATAAGGTGTTTCTTACAAATACAGTAGTTTTGATTTTTTTTTAAATTTCCCTTTCCTTACGCTCTAGAGGGTGACAAAAAAGAGATGGGGTGTGTGTGTGTGTGTTTATGTGTATGTGTGTGTATGCACACTCCAGTATACAAATGAGCATAAGTCTAAACTATGTACGGACACAACAACACCCTTTGAGCCTACTAGGGTAATCTAGGTAGATACGAATTATTATCCTGTTTCTCTTCTAGTTTCAAATTTCACACCCTGAGACTTTACCTTTAGTGCAATTCAATAAAATGGGAATTAACTTGGTCAAATCTTAAGGTAAACTAAAAAAGAACAAAACCAAGCAGCATAGCACCAGAACTACCAGACACTTAACAAATTGGAGGAAAAAGCAGAGTCATTGTCTCACAAGCAGGTGCTAGTTGAGGGTCTGGGCCAGGAAAAAGATGGTAGGGAGTTCAGAAAGCCCTGGCTGGAAACAGTCAAACATATAAAATGAATCCCAATCCCTGCAGCCCCATGACACAAAAATTCATAAATTTACTTTTGCTTATGCAACTCTGGGCACCTTGCATTTTGAATAAAGTAAATGCATGACGTCACACTCAGCCATTCAACCTCATGCTCCAAAATTACTTCCTCTTATAATAAGGGAATAATCACATGACTCCTCGTTCCTTTTTTTTTGCCCATTCCATTATGGAGTATAAATCACCATGAAGGTACACTCATCATAGGAGAGGTCAGAACGTAAATGTTTAAAGCAACACTTTCTTCCTAAATTACTAGCAATTCCATCTCAAGACGTCTGAATTCAATGAAACTTTGTGGATAAGGCAACTGCGTAGGTCCTACTGTTTGTGTAGTCGGTCAGCACAGGTTTTGAATGTACTCAGAGAAACAGCTTTCTTCTTAAAAGTACGGACTAATTTTTATTTTCATACTCCTAAGATGGTTGTACGTGTTACTTCAGAGATGCAAAAAAAGCTACATCATTTTAAAACAAACAATAGAAATGAGTTAAAATTATGATTCAAAGACGTTTAAGTGGTTGTTGAATAAACAATGGATGAGACTGAAATTTTACTCTATATTGAAGCTAAGTATTAGAATTATGGTTGCCTGTTTTATCTCTAATCTCCTAAAGTGCAAACCATGAACGTAAGAAGCCTATTTAAGTGTCACATCACCAGGTAAGAACATTGAATACGTATATCTTAGTCACGATTATGACCATTTCATTTTCACAAAAACACAGGGGTTTATATTTTATTGTTTAATAATGACCTATTTTTATTCATTGTAAAATTTCCTAAGAGTTTTATGTGCTTTTTTCTGAAAACCTAAATTTTATGTTATTTGTGTAATTAGTTAAAGCACCTATTTCAGTTTTATAATGAGTATTTTAGAGTACAGGTAGTAACCAAATAACTTGTTCAGATTCCATCCAATGTCTACCAATCAAATTAAGTGTTCAGCTTAATTGTGAAGTATCTCTCAGTGTCTTCCAAAGAAAACACTGTGATACCTGGTTTGAGAAAATATTGATTCATCTCTACTCTCTAACTGAAATACATGGGAATTCTGACAACCTGGGGATAGAGACCCCAGCTCTTTATGAAAAATTTTGCTTCATTAGAAAGGAGACAACATCTGAATCTGTTCCCAGTAACTCTGGACCAGCACTGTGTCCCAGAGAAGGCAGAGACAACGTCAGAATGAAATGAAGAAAGAACTCATAATAAGTTTAAAATTTGAGCATGGTCAAGTGGGATAAATAGACTTGGAAATATGGAAGTGTGGTTACTATAAAGTAAGAAAGAGTTAACAGAACTACCTCATATCAAAACCTAAATAAGACGAGAGAATTCAACAAGCGTATTTTCTCTTCTTACCCTTTTCTAAATAAAATATAATATTCATACTGAAAAGTAATAAAATCATAAAGTTTAATACTTATCAGAGGCAACACCCATGTAACTACCACCCCGGTCAAGAAATAGAACGTTTCCAGGATGCTCAAGATTTTTCCTCATTTAACCTTCCAGTTCCTACCCTCTTCCTCCTTCCAGATATGACCACCATCTTGACCTCTAACACTGTAGTTTAGTTTTGCCTGTTTTTGAAATGTGTACTAGAATCATATAATATAAACTCGTTTGTGTCTGGTTTATTTTGCTCAAGTCCTTGTGAGAGTTATCCAAGGATTCCTCTCCATCTTATTTATAGTAACTAAGCTAGATGCAAATTACTACTGTGGCCCATGGATGACACATTGGTTGACTTAAATCCGTGGGGACCCTACTTAGATACTGAGGTGGGGTCAACTTAACTCAAAACAAAATGGCAAGCAATGATTATATAATGGAAATTTTGAGACGCTGAACTTCTAGGATGAACTTTGGAAAGTAGTGACCCCTATCAATAATGTTTCGTGTTTGTTTTTGGTTTTGTTTTGCTATTTTCTCAAGATTGGTCTTTCTGAATGAGTCTCCCACTGACCTACATGTACAAGTTCACTTGGAAGCACAGTGAAAAGATGAGAATGATCTTCTTGTGTACCTATTGTCATCAGTTAGAGTACATATTTAGGGGTGTTGCGTTCAGAAATCTTCAAGTCCAAATTCAGCAAGAAAGAATGTTATAATAGAGGCACAATGAGTTCTGTGAGCTTTGATTTGAAAACATTTAGCACATCCACCACCTCTGAATTTACTGCTTCTGATGTGGAAAGAACCTCTTGTTAGCGAATATAACAGAATTTGCTTTAGTGAAAGAACTAGCAGTGTAGCTGAGACATAAGAAGGACAGGAAAATGAGGATAGTTAGTGCTAATACCAAGGGAATAAATATACTGTCTTCTGTTAACCTCTCTTTTTTTCACTTTTTATTTTGAAATGAATATAGATTGATAGAAAGTTGTAAAAATATACAGTACAGGGAGATTCCTTGTAACATCTTACATAACTAGATCACAACATCAAAACCAAGGTATCAACATTAGTACGATCTATAGTCCTTATTCAGTTTTCACATGCATTTATTCACTTATGTGTGTGTATATATATATGTATATAGTTTTATGTAATTTTATCACATGTATAAATTCATGTAAACACCATCACATCTGTTTTTGTAGTCTAGAAAATAATTACCACCAATTATTTTGTTACTCTGAAGTAAGGTTGTTAAAGGCAAGATAAATAACGGAAACTTTACCTTTGTTTACTAATTTTCATTTTAATGAACTGGTTCAGTAGGGGAGAATTTTAACATTTATTTAGCACACATAACATGCTTATTGTAGTGCTGAGTGTGTATGTCTTTCCACCTTAGGATGACTATATATATATATTTTTAACATCTTTATTGGAGTATAATTGCTTTACAATGGTGTGTTAGTTCTGCTTTATAACAAAGTGAATCAGTTATACATATACATATGTTCCCATATCTCTTCCCTCTTGCGTCTCCCTCCCTCCCACCCTCCCTATCCAACCCCTCTAGGTGGTCACAAAGCACCGAGCTGATCTCCCTGTGCTATGCGACTGCTTCCCACTAGCTATCTATTTTACGCTTGGTAGTGTATATATGTCCATGACACTCTCTCACTTTGTCACAGCTTACCCTTCCCCCTCCCCATATCCTCAAGTCCATTCTCTAGTAGGTCTGTGTCTTTATTCCCGTCTTGCCCCTAGATTCTTCATGACCATTTTTTCCCCTTAGATTCCATGTATATGTGTTAGCATACGGTATTTGTTTTTCTCTTTCTGACTTACTTCACTCTGTATGACAGACTCTAGGTCCATCCACCTCACTACAAATAACTCAATTTCGTTTCTTTTTATGGCTGAGTTATATTCCATTGTATATATGTGCCACATCTTCTTTATCCATTCATCTGTTGATGGACACTTAGGTTGCTTCCATGAGGATGACTATATTTAATCCTAGTGAATTATTTTGTTTTTGTTTTTGTTTTGGCCACACAGCATGCAGGATCTTAGTTCCCCAACCAGGGATCAATCATGTGCCCCTGCAGTGGAAGCACAGAGTATTAACCACTGGACCACCAGGGAAGTCCCTCTAGTGAAGTATTTTGGTATTTTACTGTTTTACTGATGCAGAAATTTATTAATACACCAGAAATTCTCTGTGCAATACCTTCTTTAAAGTGAAGGTCACACAAGTATACCTAGCAATAGGAAATCATTTAAATTTCTCCCACCTCTGAATAATCTTGTCCTAGATCCTGACACCATTTAAAATTGAGTAGCTGGCCTCTTATTGGTCATTCATTTCCACTGATGAAAGTTTTCTAAGAATTAATTAGGGTTGTTCTTTAACAGGTCTTGCTCTGGCCTTCTCTAAGAAGTAGAGATGATCACCTTGTAGCTCCAATCAAGTGAGAAATATTTGCCGTTGGTGAGAATCTGATTTTCAGTTCTTGTTCAACATATTATTTTAATTTGACCTCTGACATGTTACCCAATATCTTTATAAAAACTGCATTGTTGTTTTTACAAGTATGGTATCACTTTACTGTTACAATTTTAACTGACAATTACAAATTCAATCATAGATATTGACCAGAGACATTACACAAGAAAGTGTTAATTTTCTTAACACTTAAAAGTGCCAAGAGTACTGTTTCCCCTCAAAAGAAATAAAAGGATAAACAAACAATAAAAACACAGCGGCAGTCAATTCTGCATCTGGTTTAGGAATCGCTTACTCAGACTCAAGTGAAAGTAAGAAAACAATGTGAAATTTTGGGACCTATCTAGATCTTTCTTAGCACTCGACTCTGCCTAATAGCTATTTTATAAAGTGAGATGTCTACAGAGAGAAAGAAGCATTCAAATAATAGTGATCTAACAGGCAACATATATTTTGGATAAAACATTGGCATTCTCTGATTGTTTAGGGTTGGGAGAGGTTTATAAAACCAGAGTGAAGAGAACGTACAATTTGTTTCAAAATTTCTCAGTGTCGGCCCTTAACATACATCTCTTCTAACTGATGAGCCCCATCAGCTGAGGATTGAGCAAAGCGTAAACTTTTCACGGAAGAGCTGCAGAGAGCTTGCTCTGGCTGCAGCTGTGGCTTGGCTTCCCCCACGTAGCTGGAAACAGTGTCTCTGTGGTGAGCTGTTGGAGAGCCTCTGGGTTATCACTCAACACACCAAAGGTGACAAATTGGTCACTTTTAGAAATCTAAAGCACAAGTATTTTTTTACTAAGTGTCATTAAAATGGCACTGAGCCTCTTTTTGGGCCTTTAGGCAAAAATATCTACATTGAAAAGCTCTATAGTCAAAATCTGTTAATGAAAAAGGCATAGAGAAAAAGACAGGGGAAGTAAAAGGATTCTCTAAGAATAGTAAGAATCAGTACCCAAACAGGAGATTATTCAACTCGGTAAAAACCTGTCAGTTTCAAGAACGTACCTTTTGTTCATTTTCATTTTTTTTTTTGCTGTACGCGGGCCTCTCACCGCTGCGGCCTCTCCCGTTGCGGAGCACAGGCTCCGGACGCACAAGCTCAGCGGCCATGGCTCACGGGCCCAGGCGCTCCGCTGCATGTGGGATCCCAGGGCACGAACCCGTGTCCCCTGCATTGGCAGGCGGACTCTCAACCACTGCGCCACCAGGGAAACCCCTCAAAAACGTACCTTTTTACTTTTGGGCTAAGCACTCATCCAGTGATGAGTGTCAATTTACACATTTCCAAGCTGCACTAGCCTGAAATGAAGCTGAGAAAAAAGATTCACATAAAGGATTATTGTTAAAATTTTATAATTCATTCTTTAATTCTTTAGTCGAGAGGTGGTCTATAATTTATTATATATATTATATTTAATAACTATCTGTAAAATAGTAAAATTATTTTGGGGTTTATGCCAGTTTTGTGTTAGATATTTTGCGTGATTTACCTTTGTAATCTTCATTTACCCTATGTTATTAATAGCATTATTTCTTAAATTTCATGGTTGAAGCCACAGTTTTGTCAAAGAAATACGCTCCAAGTCAACTAGACAGCAATGGCTGAACTCTCACTAAGTTTTGTCAACCTGTAATAGATAAAAATGTGGAGAGTCGCTTAGCATAATTGTAAGAGAATATATGTGATTTTGCTTCAACTATCCTGGTAATTTTGAGTCTTTATTTGGTTTTAGATACATAAATAGCCACCGATGCATTGGATATTATTACATAGTAATTACATATATTTGCACATTTATGTACTATACATACTACATGCATAATTGACTATGAACTATCTGATTGTTCTTATGGAGGTGAAACCCAGATTCAGACAAATAATTAAACCAAGTTCTTACCATAATTTTGTACAACTTAAGGTCGTTTTTAAAGTCTTGGCAAGCTTTCAGTTATATGCTTTGTTTCCTAATTTCCCTGATTTCATGCCTTCTGTCTCCTAAGAAGCATAATTTAATTTTTAAAAATATCTGTCTGTATACACTAATATCTATTCGTGAATTTTATGATACTTTCATATATAAAATAATTCACTTGAAGAGGATATTGGCACCGAGCTGGGTGGTCGTTGTTAGAATTTATTTGGATTTGTTTGAAGTTAGATTTCATGGTGGAAATCTTACCTTTCCCTCCTTCTTCTGTTTGTGTGTGCATGCGTGTTTATATGTGAGCATGTTCGTGGGTATGTAAGTGGTAAGAGAGGTGAGAAATCTTTGACCAAAGAGATTAAGTGCAAAGATGGAAGTAATATTATAATTTGGCTGTAACACTTAAAGGATATTTGCTATTCACTACATGTGAATATTATGTTTACAGTGTTCCAACAGGCACTAGGGGTAGAATGATACGAATATATATTACATCTTATTTTAAGATCTATGTCTACTGAAAAGGTTAGAAAATTATAGCACATTTTGTCAACAACATCAGAGAGGTGTGTATAAGAATTTAGGTACTATAAGTCTGCTACGTGACATAAAGTAGAAAATATAACATGTCTTGGTTGAGAAAAACTTTGTTATATTAAGGAATTTGATTGTATCCTGTTCCCTTAAGATAGTGGAGAATTTTTACATCATATATATGAAGTTCTGTAATTTACTTGTTTAATATGATTTTTTCCTGGTTATAGATTCCTTCAAGGGTTGAAAACTAGAAAAATAAAAGGAATAGAAATGGCCTGTATTCTGTTTACAGGCATACCTCCTATAATTTCACTTTGCTTTATTGCACTTCGCAGATACTGTGGGGTTTTTTGTTTTTTTGTTTTTTTTACAAATTTAAGGTTTGTAACCAGCTTCAACATTCCCTTAAATCAAACCCTAGTCCAGAGTAAGGCCCTAACTCTCTCCAGTTCTACGAAGGCTGAGAGAGGGAGGAAGCTGCAGAAGAAAATTTGAAGCTAGTGGAGATTAATTTATGAGGCTTAGGGAAAGAAGCTGTCGCTATAACATACAAGTGCCAAGTGAAGCAACAAGTGCTGATGTAGACGCTGAGGGAAGTTATCCAGAAGATCTAGCTCAGATAATTAGTAAGGTGGCTACACTCAACAACAGACTTTCAATGTAGATGAAACAGCCTTATATTGGAAAAAGATGCCATCTAGGACTTTCATAGCTGGAGAGACGTCAGTGCCTGGCTTCAAAACTTCAAAGGACAGGCTGACTCTCTTGTTAGGGGCTAATGCAGCTGGTGACTTGAAGTTGAAGCCAGTGCTCATTTATCATTCTGAAAATTCTAGGACCCTTCAGAATTATGCTAAATCTGCTCTGCCTGTGCTCTATAAATGGGACCAAAAAAGCCTGGATGACAGCACATCTGTTTACAACACGGTTTACTGAATATTTTAAGCCCACTGTTGAGACAACTGCTCAGAAAAAAAGGTTCCTTTCAAAATATTCCTGATCACTGACAATTCACCTGTCACCCAAGAGCACTGAAGAAGATGCACAACGAGATTAACGTTGTTTTCATGCCTGAAAACGTAACACAACACAACATCCATTCTGCAGCCCAGGGTTCAAGGAGTAATTTTGACTTTCAAGTCTTATTGTTTAAGAAATATATTTCACGAGGCCTTGGCTGCCATAGACAGTGACTCCTCTGATGGAACTGAGCAAAGTAAATTAAAAACCTTCTGGAAAGGATTCACCATTCTAAATGGCATTAAGAACATTCATGACTAATGAGAAGAAATGAAAATATCAACATTAATAGGAGCTTGGAATAAAACGGTTTCCACCCTCGTGGATGATTTGGAGGTTCAAGACTTCAGTGGAGGAAGTAATGGCAGATGTGGTGGAAACAGCAAAAGAACTAGAATTAGAAATGGAGCCTGAAGATGTGACTGAATTGCTGCAATCTCCTGTTAAAACTTGAATGGATAAGGAGTTGCTTCTTATGGATGAGCAAAGAAAGTGGTTTCTTGAGATGAAATCTACTCCTGGTGAAGATGCGGTGAAGATTGTTGAGATGACAACAAAGGATTTAGAATATTATAAAAACTTAGTTTATAAACCAGCTGCAGGTTTTGAGAAGACTGACTCCAATTTTGAAAGAAGTTCTACTGTGGGTAAAGTGCTATCAAGTAGCATTGCATGCTGCAGAGAAATTGTTTGTAAAAGGAAGAATCAATTGATGTGGCAAACTTCACTGCTGTCTTATTTTAAGAAACTGCCACGGTGACCCCAGCCTTCAGCAACCACGACTCTGATCAGTCAGCAGCTGTCAACATCGAGGCAAGACCCTCCAGCAGCTGAAAGATTATGACTCACTGGAAGCTCAGATGATGGTTAGCAATTTTTAGCAATAAAGTATTTTTTAATTAAGGTATATTCATTGTTGCTTTAGACATAATGCTATTGCACACTCAATAGACTACAGTATAGTGTCAACATAACTTTCATATGCACTGGAAAACCAAAAAATTCATGTGAATCACTTTATTTTGATATTTGCTTTATTGAGGTGGTCAGGACCTGCACTATCTCTGAGGTATGCCTCTACTTTCTCCCAGGTCCTTTAAGTGTAGTTAATTCTCTTTCTGTTCCCAGTAATTAACATGAGAAGAAAGTGAATGTTGGGTGTTGCTATTCCACTATGGAAAACTATGAGAAATTGATGAAAATGTGGAGGCATCCAAGAAAAGTATCACATCCTTGCTCTTTACTTGGTCCTGCCTTTAAAATAATGGCTAAATGTTTTGAAACTACCATTACTTAATCTGAGTGATTTTCACACTTCCTCTTCAACACTCTAGAGAGAACAGAATCATATTTTCTCTTGTATAAAAATCATAAGATTTTTATGGATACAAAGTAGGAACAGCTTTCATGAAAAAGTGAAACTGATATCTGAATGGGTTAAAAATCAACGTTGTAAAAATAAATCGCTATTTTAAAGATATTCTATTCTTAAATGATTAAGAGTTTACCCAACTATTACATTAACAAGCATCAACATTTGCTTTGAAAATCTTTCAAGCCAAAAGTGGTTTCTTGATTTAAGAAATGATTGCTGAATGCCTACTAATTGCCAAACACAGAAAGAAAACAAAAATCTTTGCAAGGTAGTATTTTAATTCTATCACAGGAGTCTAACAATAAGACCACTCACGTGTAGAAGAGTTTGTCAGACGGAGCAATATAAAACAAAGAAGGAGGATTTGAAAAGCTGTACAAGTATGAAGTATGATAAAATTTTGATTCAGACAGTGAAGCAAAGCCACACAGTGAAAGAGACAACAGACTTGAAAAACAGTGAATAAGCAAGTCGTGTAGCTTGGCATCCACAGTTGAGGTGCTAACATTCATCTGGCTCCTTTACTAAAATAGACCTCAGAATGTTACTAGGAAATGTATAATCCAAGCCTGGAAGTGCTTCCTTATTCTAAATCTAGCTGTCCCGGAAAGAATGGCCAAACTTCAGTCAAGAGTCCTGAATTATTTTGTTTTCCTTAGAGAATGTCAAGTTAATTTTTAGTTTGTTTCTAAAGCAGATGAATCCACTTTTAATCAGAAATATCCAACATCTGTACTCCAACTTTTTGACAGAAAATATAATCAACAACTTTCTGATGCTTTACTAGTAACAAAATGTCAGTTACAAAGAAAAAATAAAAAGAAATGATTGTGGAGGGGAATGTGGGCAACAATTAATATGTTTCTAAAATTTTGCCAATTTTTACTTTACATTAAGCTTAGCAGACAGACAAATATCCTTACAAGGCACAAAAATTAGTAGCCAGAGGATGGCAAGGTTTTACTTCGGAGTACTGCCTACAAGAGTAATAAAGGACTGATTAGGTCAGCCTAACCGAACCTGAAATACAAAAAAGGGAAAAGTTACTCACATGTTAACACCTACCTGCTTCCAGGGTTATATGCACATACTTCCAGCAGAGATCTGTCATGCCCCTCTGGAAATGCCAGACTATTTGTCCTTTGCCCTGATTGAAGAGCTCAGCAAGCACCTAGGATTCACTATTCTAGCACCAAAGAAAATTCCAGGAAATATAGGAGAGTGGCTGCGCATGAATAAGAAGTGGACCAGGGTCCCATAATTTCAGAGCTGGAATACAGTGCAAACATAGACAAGCATGAGCAAAAGTATGGTTAAGAATGGCCCTATTGGTGTGTATGAACACTAGATGCCGTCTTGGAAATACGAACGTGTTTCCAAATTAATGTCTATACAATTGTGTACAGCAGTCATCCATCTCGGTGAGCTGTGCTTGGGAAATTTGCAGTGAGATGCAAGCAGTGTCTTTAGTGGCTGCCACTATTAAATTTATCTACATGCTGGCAGTGACAACAATGCAGTTAGTTCAGGTTACAACGACCAGCATAAGTGGAGTTACAGTGGCTCCTTTCTTATTAAAGACATAGGAGTCTTCAGTCAGGCACCAAGTAAAGTTCTGAAATAACCTTTCAGTGTCCTCTTGCTCTGTTTCCTTCCTGGAGGCATAACATGGTTTGAAAGGGACTAATCTGTCTTCTCGTGGACATGGTATTTGTTGGTTCTTCTGTTTCAATAGTTGAGATTTTAAGCAAATTTACTGTGTTGGATTTCTATATTTCAGTAGATCCTCTACTCCATGATTCTGTAGTCCCAAGATATAATTTCCATGATTATCCTGTCATTGACCATCCTGTTCCACTGAATGCTGATCATTGTTCCCCCAAAATAAGATGCTTCCCACTTCCAAAGTGGATGCAAAAAATACTTGTTCCACTTCCAAAAGAGTAGTTTCTGTCCCATGTTGGGCACTAATGGTCCAGTGATGAAATAAGACAAACACCACAAATGGCACATGATACAACTCAAAGGAACTCAGGGATCGTAGGATGCATGTGGCGCCCCAGACTCTGGTTATACAGTACAGAGACTTTGCTAGGCTCAACTGAAGCCACGGTAGCTAGTGCTACAGGAAAGGGATCCTAGTTTCATGTAGATTCATGGGAAAAATGCTAATGCGGAATCAGAAGACAAGACCTCCAAACACATTTAAATAACTAACCAGTATGTGATCCAAAAAAGGTCAATTTTCCGGGTTTTAGTTGCAGCAGTTCTAGAGTGAAAGGATTAGATTTAAGTCAGTGATTTTCATAATTTTATCTTTTAGAGCAGAACTTTTATATAAATAAAATTTTAAGTAGAGATGTAAACAAATGAACTGCACAGACTCCAGAAGTATTATTACTGAGCCTAGGGGTACTTTCCCGTTTAACTTCCTCCACGCTTGCCTTTGAAGATCTAAGGCTGATTTTTTTAAAAAATAGAAAGAGTTTATTTACATGATGAAACATCCATTCTAACATTCAAAATTTATGATTTTCAGTACTCACAATTTAGTAGATATGTTTGAGCTATCTTCTCATTTCCAGATTTTGTTTTTTTCCTGAACCAAACCAATCTCGTGAAAAAGTCCTTTTTGGTTGAATTAAATCCTACAGAGAATCAGAATTCATAACACTATGGATATCAGGTTTGGAGTATGTTTTACTATCTTTGCATCTCCTGCACCTAACATTGAAGGGCAACAGCAGATGTTCAACTTCAGTTTTCACACGTACTGACACATGACTAAGTTGATAACTGATTAATGTATGTGGCAGGTTGTTACAATATGAACTTCCCCCAAAGAATATCATCTTATTGTATTCATGCCCTTGTGTTGTCCCCTTCCACTTTGAATCTGAACTGACCTGTTACTTGCTTTAAACAATAGAATGTGGTAGATATGATGTTTCTCAAGTTCCCTAACCAAGTTAAGAGGCCTTGAGGCTCTTTCTGTCTTGTGAAGAACTAAGCCACCATGTAAAGCAGTCTGGACTATCATGCTAGAGAGGTCACATGGTAAGAGGGGCCATGGAAGGTGAATGACCATGAAGGGAAAAAAGTCTTTGAGAATAAAGACCAAAGAGAGGCAAGCCTCAGGCTTGCAGCCATCCCAGCTGGTGGGCAGACATATGACTGGTGACATCATGGATACGTCTGTCCAAATAGCAACCCCATGGATGACCCAGCCAACATCATATGGAACAGACACGAGAGCTATCTTGGCTGAGCCCTGCCCAAACAACCCACAGAAACATGGAAATAATAAAATCATTATTGCAGTAAGCCATTAAATTCTGAGACTATATGAGATAAGCATGTATGTTAAAAGGCTCTGGTCGGGCTTCCCTGGTGGCGCAGTGGTTGAGAGTCCGCCTGCCGATGCAGGGGACGTGGGTTCGTGCCCCGGTCCGGGAAGATCCCACATGCCGCAGAGCGGCTGGGCCCGTGGGCCATGGCCGCTGAGGCTGCGCGTCCGGAGCCTGTGCTCCGCAACGGGAGAGGCCACAACAGTGAGAGGCCCGCGTACCGCAAAAAAAAAAAAAAGTAAAAAAAAGGCTCTGGTCAAAGCAAAAAGCACTTATCTACTTGAAGTCTTTGCACTGTCTTGCCCACTGTTTTCTCTAAGTGTTGAATATTGTTTCATTGCTTCATATACATAATTTTTACTCATGTTATCTAAAGCATTTTGAGAAATCTGACAAATTTTATCTAGTCAGAAAAGTTTCGTTTTATGTCAACTTTAATTAAAATTTTAGTACATTCTTCAGTTCTGGTCAAATCAAAAATGAAAATATATTCAAAAAGTACCATTACTAACATATATTTAAACCTAATCAAATGTTAAATTTAAAGCAGGAGAAGTCATTATTTGGAATCACTAACAGATCTAATCCATTAATCACATATTTTCTTTAACTTCTCTTCTTACCTAAATGTCTTCTTGATTGTTAATCTCCATCTTTTTTAGTCCTGCCTTTATGATTTCCCTTATGCTGTGTGATATTTCATCCTAATATGACCACTGTTGCATGCATATTTTCTTTTTTTTGTTTGCAATTTTACTTCATTCTATTTTCCTTTATTTTATTTTGTACAGATATAAATATTAAAGATATTTTAAAAATACAATCTAATAAATTTACTCTGAATTCTAATAGTAACTTCACACTTGTTTTAAATTATATTAAAACATTAACAATACATTAACATTAACAATAATGAAAAAGCATATATTAAGATTGCAGTTATGTTTAAAATATTAGCAACTTTCCAACAGTAAAATTTGACATCTAATTTTTTGAAATGGGAAAAATGCAAGGTACATTTCTATTATTTTAGATTATAATTTTTAGATTGTAATCCTCTCCCTCCATTGTTTTCAAATTTTACTGAAATTAAAAAGTAATTGAAAGGCACAGATAATCAATCAGGACGGCTTGCATGGTCAATATGTATATGTTTTTTATACAAGGAAAGAAATATCTTTTATGATAACATGTTAGTTCTGACTGGACCAACTATAGTTTCAGATAAATGATTTTCCTTCCCATTTGACCTGTTGTGTCAGTTATAATTAGTGACTCCAAGCTATTTCTGTTTTCATTTTTCTCCTTAAATACATTAAATGTGCATTAATATTTGATGTTACTGACATTTCCTCTAAATGGATTTTAACTTTATTAAAACAAATGTTTATTTATAAAACCATAATGTTCATTATAAAAGTATAGATAATGCTTAAAAATATTAAAAAACCGAAACAAACTAGAACCAAAGCCATTCTGATAATCTCCTGAAATAACACCTCAAATGGGGAATCATACTGTGTTTATTGTTGAGAATAGCTAGAGTTTGACAATATCCTATCAGTTTTCCATAACTTACAGAGTTGTAAAATAACTTGAAGACAGTGAAAGGCATATACGTATTTTTAAAATAAATACATTATGTTAACAAATGTGTTTATTTTTGTCACTTTAAGATGTCAAATGCATATGTATGACAGTAGAAAGTTGAGTGATGTGTGCTCGTGAGTTCCTCTGGTCTTATAAAATGCTTTGTATAATAGACATTTGCTAATTATCTACCTAGTAGTTTTCTCTGGGTAATAGAAATTAGTTACTCTGGCTAAAAGTTATAATTAATATGCATGGTTAAAACTCTACGAGAAACAGTGATGAGGAAATGTAACAGTGATGGGGAAAATTTTTAATTTTCCAAAGATGAAGAACAGGTTTTTCCTAAATTAGTGATGTTCAAATATATTAAGTCTCTGAACCTCAGTACACTCGTAAATTATCTCCTGTGGTGGTTACTTAAAGGAGTATTTCTAATCACTTCTGATATCAAAAGTTCATTGCCAATTTCTGTCTAAGGCATCACTATTAATGGTGATAAAAATTCACAGATGCTGGAAATCACACACTTCTGTAGAAAAGATTGTTTCCCATTAGTGCAGAAAAATACCAATATGGACTCTATTTGCTAAAAGAACTATTGGAATGAATGTTTCTGAGATTTTGTGTGCTTATTGTACCATGTAACGGGAAGGGAAAAATGCTCTATTATTTGCATAATATTTTTTGCAAACTTTCCCTGAGAAGTATGTGTTGAGCCTAATTTTCTCAGTAATTTGCATTCATGCATGTATGTATTTATGTAACAAACTCCAACAAATACTTACTATGAGCCATGCCTCCTCTAAGTATTTTATAAATAATAATGTTTAATAACTGTACTGATCTCAGACATACCCTTCCAGTCCCCCAGTGCCTCTTTCATCTAATTTCAAAACTGCAGCCTATACTGCATATACATCTTGGTCTCTCCCAGGTTTTTAATCATTTAAAAAAACCATTGAAGTTCATTATATGAATAAAACTGAGCATACACAGTTATGGCAGTCCCAGGACCTAAAAAACAACAAACACACAAAATGACAAAGTATGTTCAAATTAAGAAATTGCTGTAACCTCCTCTGTGTGACAAATTGAATTTCTATTAATCTAGTTCCAAGAGTGCAGAAAAAGTGGATAAAGGAGGAAAATTCATGTGCATATTATTGAACTCTGACTCTAAAATAGTGTCTGTCTTGTCTTTATCTGTGTCAGGACTGCCAGAAAAAGTAGCATGAGAACAAAGGTTTTACCTGTCTTGTTTACTTCTGTATCTACAGCTCTTAGAACAACACCTTGTCTGATTTGTAAAATAATTACTTGTTTCATGAATGAATGTCTGAATATATAAATGGAATCAGGCAATAAGTAGATTTATAAAAAATTGAATGTCTCTTAACAACTAACTGAGGTGAGAATCAACACACCTGCCTCAGTAGCATGAAAATTGTGGCATCAGTGGGATAATCTAATGAGAATAAGGCACACGGAGAATCTAGAAAAATAGCAGCACAGAGCTAAATGAGATGACAATACAAATATAGACTGTTTTGCATTGAAAACCAATTTCTAATTGATCCTCATCAGATGATTCTCCTCTGCCCTTTTTCAACCTGCTAAATACGAGACGTCAAAAGTCAGTGGCTTCCAGCATCTGATTCTGTTTCTTGTTAGATTTGAAAACTTGAGTAGGTTACAGAACCCCTTTAATATTCATTACCATCATCTGAAAAGGTAAAACGCAATTAAATAATTTATTAGAAATGAAGTGTCGATTCTGAAATGGCCCTGCCCCCTTGGTCAGACCTCAGTCATCAGCTCAATGCGCTCTATGTGTATAGAGGTGTACTGTACAGTACAGAATATTTCCAACCGCAGATTTGCTGATTCTCGAAATAACACAACACCTACACTAGCCTCGATATGACCATACAATCTTTGGGATGAGGTGAGTGGATTTTGGGCAGAGGAGATAGCATGTCTGTTAAAAAAAACAAACAAAGACAAGAAGCTACTACCAAAAAAATAATGGGAATTGAAGCAGTTCACCTGGTCAAGGAACAGAAGATAAAGCTTAAGGAGGAGAAGGAACCAAAAGTGAGGTTTACAAGCGTGGATGTGGTGATTGTAATCACTTTAACTGCATGGTTATCATTCAGACAAACATGATCACAGGAAATGGCACTAAATTCAGAATCATAACCGCATCTACCCACTGTGAGAGGAGGAGGGAAGAGGAAAGAGGCAAACACAAAGAAAAATAACTAACACAAGGGTCATAAAGCATCGATGAGACTGTAAATACTAGAGTTGTAGTTTACATGATGTCTTTTTTTTAACCTGAAGTTTCTTCTGATAGAGTGCTTAGAGGTGGATATTTTGTAGATGGAAATAATGAGTAAGTGAGGACACAAAAGACAACCCCTAAGCTGCGATGGAGAAAGGTGTTAAAAAATACCATACAAACATTATTGGGGGTCCTGCTTATATACAGTCTTGCAAAAGGAACTGTTTCTTCCTAAGTTCCTCCCTGAACCAGTGCCATGACAGAACAGTGATTGGAACAGAAAGTCTTCAAGACAGCCAATTCACATGAGAGGAAGAGAAAGCAGGAATGTGGCAAAAATAGTTCCAGAAAAAAAGGGGAATCAGACAGTCATGCTTTTAGTGAGTGTTTTAAAAGAAGCAAGCTATTCTTAGCAATCAGTAACAAGACTGTACTGTACTTAAATGTCAATTTTAGCAGGAACACGATCTAAAGTAAAAACAACTTATTTTACAAATAATAGAAGGTGTTTTTAAAAATAAGGCAATGCTCTTCTAATGCAGGTGAACATGAGAGATTGCTAGTACGGTTAAGCAGGTGACACCAATGGAGCCAAGAGAGAGAGGGAGAGGGAGAGTGAGAGAGAGAGGAGAGAGGAATCGAGAAATCAAGAAATCAAGCAGAATACATCAGAGATTGTTCTTTTATAAAGTGTTTTCTCGCCATTTCTTTAAAGAGTTAGAACAGAAAATTAAATGGTGTGTAAGACACAAATATAGTCCCTAATTTTGTATCCAAAATCCTTGGGAAAAATGTATTTTACGAGTCACAATTTTGTACTTTAAAATATAATATGTGCATATACATATGTAAATTAACAGTACCAATGGAATTTGGTGGTTCACCCTATAACCAAGCACATCAATATTTCCTCAGCAAAATGCATAAAACAAAAACCATAATTAGCTTCATTCAAGTTTTGGAACCAAACTTCCAAAAATATTTTGCTTTATAGATACTTTGGTTTTCAGCATTGTGGATAAGTGGATAACTGATTAGCGACGTGTATCTCCCATGTCAGTATAGGGATTAAATTATATTCAGTTCTTTCTTCAAAAACCTTTTTTCTAAACTCCCTTCCCTTCTTACTGAACCTTTCTACACATGGTTCCATATTGATAATTTATTGGACTGATCCTACCCACATGTTACAGTAAAGAAGCTGACATATAGATTAGACAAGATAGGTTCAATGAATCTCTTCACAAAATACTGTGTTAGCAAGTCATACTTGCAGTCGGGTATGAGAGGTATCTCTCCCAAAATACTGTGCTTCTGTGTCCTTGGGGGACCTGGTTTCTTCCACTCTGTGTCCGTCACTATCCTTTTCGTCCTCCTCGACCTTCCCCTGCTCTGCTCCTGTCTCAGGTGCTGATTCCTGCAAAATACATTTCACAGTTTCCAGGACCAACCAGTTTCCAGTCAGGTTCAGTCAATGGGAGCAACTGGCTTGACATTTGGAAAGTGAAAAGTGGGGAGAAGGCTGGTGTTTTTGCTTTTCTCTACTTGCTTCAGGCTGCATCTCCTGCCGTGGCTACACAAGCCATGTGGGTTTAACTTTTGCCAATCAGCAACAGCTGCCCCTTCCCAGCTCCCAGCACACACCATCCACTGTGGTCCCCGTTCTTGCCAAGTGGTTTTGGGGAACCCACCTGCTCCCTCAGCTCCCCCAGCCCTAGGAATGGTCCCAGCTTTCTGTTTTTCTCATCTCTGGGCTGTCTCCTTTCTCCTGTTTGTCTTTTCAGCTCTACAACTGCTTTGTAAATATTTCTCTGTATTAAATTCCCTCCATTTAATGACCTGGCATGGGCTTTGTTTATCTGCCTGGACCCTCACCAGTGTTGCAAGGCATGCAACGTGTTCCCAGTGACACTTTCAGTACTCTGTCACCAGAGGCTATGATTCTAACATCTTTCTTCATAACACCCCTTTCACATCCATTTCCATGCTGCTTTGCTGCATTCTGTGCCCCTGGAATTAGGTGGTGGACATTGGGGGCACTCTGGACTTGGGGTTTGCTTTCTGCATTTGATTTGTTTTCGGTTTTATGTTTATCTTAGTTTAGTTTTCAGTGATTGTTTTCATTTGTGGGTTTGTTTATTGGTTTGGTTGCTCTCTTCCTTTTTTTTTTCTCTTTTTGTGAGTGTGTGTTTCTTTGTGTGATTTTGTCTGTTTAATTTTGCTTTTACCATCTGTTTTGGGGTTCTGTCTGATCCTTCTTTTTTTTTTCTTCCTTTTCTTGCAAGCCATGATGTAGGCAGGGTCTTGGTGCTCCAGACGGGTGGCAGGCCTGAGCCTCCGAGGTAGGAAAGCTGAGTCCAGGACGATGGACCACCAGAGAGCTCCTGGCCCCATGTAATATTAAATGGTGAGAGCTCTCCAGAGATCTCCAACTCAACACTAAGACCCAGCTCCACCTAATGGCCAGCAACCTCCAGTGCTAGACACCCCATGCCAGACAACTAGCAAGACAGGAACACAACCTCACCCATTATCAGAGAGGCTGCCTAAAGTCATACTAAGTTCACAGACACCCTAAAACACACCACCAGACGTGGCCTGCCCACAAGAGGGACAAGATCCAGCCCCACACATCAGAACACAGGCACTAGTCCCCTCCACCAAGAAGCCTACACAAGCCACTGAACCAACCTCACCCACTGGGGGCAAACACCAAAAACAACAGGAACTACAAACCTGCAGACTGCAAAAAGGAGACCCAAGACACAGTAAGTTATACAAAATGAGAAGACAGAGAAATACGCAGCAGATAAAGGAGCAAGGTAAAAACCCACCAGACCAAACAAATGAAGAGGAAATAGGCAGTCTACTGGAAAAAGAATTCAGAGTAATGATAGTAAACATGATCCAAAATCTTGGAAACAGAATGGAGAAAATACAAGAAATGTTTAACAAGGATCTAGAAGAACTATAGAGCGAACAAACAATGATGAACAGCACAGTAAATGAAATTAAAAATTCTTTAGAAGGAATCAATAGCAGAATAACTGAGGCAGAAGAATGGATAAGTGACCTGGAAGATAAAATAGTGGAAAAAACTACTGCAAAAAAAAATAAAGAGAAAAGAATGAAAAGAACTGAGGACAGTCTCAGAGACCTCTGAGAAAACATTAAATGCACCAGCATTCGAATTATAGGGGTCCCAGAAGAAGAAGAGAGAAAGAAACGGTCTGAGAAAATATTTGAAGAGATTATAGTCAAAAACTTCCCTAACATGGGAAAGGAAACAGTCAGTTAAGTCCAGGTAGCACAGAGAGTCCCATACAAGGAGAAACATGCCAAGACACATATTAATCAAACTATAAAAAATTAAACACAAAAGAAAAAATATTAAAAGCAGCAAGGGAAAAGCAACAAATGACATACGAGGGAATCCCCATAAGGTTAACAGCTGATCTTTCAGCAGAAACTCTGCAAGCCAGAAGGGACTGGCAGGACATATTTAACGTGATGAAAGGGAAAAACCAAGAACCAAGATTACTCTACCCAGCAAGGATCTCATTCAGATTTGACAGAGAAATTAAAACCTTTACAGACAAGCAAAAGTTAAGAGAATTCAGCATCACTGAACCAGCTTTACAACAAATGCTGAAGGAACTTCTCTAGGCAGGAAACACCAGAGAAGAAAAGGACCTAAAAATACAAACACAAAACAATCAAGAAAATGGTAACAGGAACATACATATCGATAATTACCTTAAATGAAAATGGATTAAATGCTCAAAGCAAAAGACACAGACTGGCTGAATGGATATGAAAACTAGACCCTTATATATACTGTCTACAGCAGTGCACTTCAGACCCAGGGACACATACAGACTGAAAGTGAGGGGATGGAAAAAATATTCCATGCAAATGGAAATCAAAAGAAAGCTGGAGTAGCAATACTCATATCAGACAGAATAGACTTTAAAATAAAGACTATTACAAGAGACATAGAAGGACACTATGTAATGATCAAAGGATCAATGCAAGAAGAAGATATAACAATTGTAAATATTTATGCACCCAACATAGCAGCACCTCAATACATAAGGCAAACGCTAACAGCCATAAAAGGGGAAATCGACAGTAACACAATCATAGTAGGGGACTTTAGCACCCCACTTTTACCAATGGACAGATCATCCAAAATGAAAATAAATAAGGAAACACAAGCTTTAAATGACACATTAGACCAGAAGGACTTAGTTGATATTTTTAGGACATTCTATCCAAATACGACAGAATACAGTTTCTTCTCAAGTGCACATGGAACATTCTCCAGGATAGATCATATCCTGGGTCACAAATGAAGCCTTGGTAAATTTAAGAAAACTGAAATCATATCAAGTATCTTTTCCGACCACAAGGCTATGAGACTAGATATCAGTTACAGGAAAAAATCTGTAAAAAATACAAACACATGGAGGCTAAACAATATGCTACTACATAACCAAGAGATCACTGAAGAAATCAAAGAGGAAATCAAAATATACCTAGAAACAAATGACAATGAAAACACGACGACCCAAAACCTATGGGATGCAGCAAAAGCAGTTCTAAGAGGGAAGTTTATACCAATACAATCCTACCTCAAGAAACAAGAAACATCTCAAATAAACAACCTAACCTTACACCTAAAGCAATTAGAGAAAGAAGAACAAAAGAAATCCCAAAGTTAGCAGAAAGAAAGAAATCATAAAGACCAGATCAGAAATAAATGAAAAAGAAATGAAGGAAACAATAGCAAAGATCAATAAAGCAAAAAGCTGTTTCTTTGAGATGATAAACAAAATTGATAAACCATTAGCCAGACTCATCAAGAAAAGAAAGAAGACTTAAATCATCAGAATTAGAAAGGAAAAAGGAGAAGTAACAACTGACAGTACAGAAATACAAAGGATCATGAGAGATTACTACAAGCAACTATATGACAATAAAATGGGTCACCTGGAAGAAATGGACTAATTTTTAGAAAAGTAAAATGGGTCACCTGGAAGAAATGGACTAATTCTTAGAAAAGCACAACCTTCCGAGACTGAACCAGGAGGAAACAGAAAATATAAAGAGACTAATCACAAGCACTGAAATTGAAACTGTGATTAAAAATCTTCCAACAAACAAAAGCCCAAGACCAGATGCTTCACAGGCGAATTCTATCAAACATTTAGAGAAGAGCTAACACCTATCCTTCTTAAACTTCTAAAATATAGCAGAGGGAGAAACACTCCCAAACTCATTCTACGAGGCCACCATCACCCTGATACAAACACCAGACAAACATGTCACATAAAAAGAAAACTACAGGCCAATACCAATGATGAAAATAGATGCAGAAAACCTCAACAAAATACTAGCAGACAGAATCCAACAGCATGTTAAAAGGATCATACAACATGATCAAGTGGGGTTTATCCCAGGAATGCAAGGATTCTTCAATATCTTTCTTCAAAGCTTTCAACAAAATTCATTACCCATTTATGATAAAAACTCTCCAGAAAGTGGGCATAGAGGGAACCTACTTCAACATAATAAAGGCCATATATGACAAACCCACAGCCAACATCGTTCTCAATGGTGAAAAACTGAAACCTCTAAGATCAGGGACAGGACAAGGGTGCCCACTGTAACCACTATTATTCAACATAATTTTGGAAGTTTTAGCCAGAGTAATCAGAGAAGAAAAAGAAAGAAAAAGAATCCAAATCAGAAAAGAAGAAGTAAAACTGTCACTGTTTGCAGATTACATGATACTATACACAGAGAATCCCAAAGATGCTACCAGAAAACTACTAGAGCTAATCAGTGAATTTGGTAAAGTAGCAGGATACAAAGTTAATGCACAGAAATCTCTTGCATTCTTATTCACTAACAATGAAAAATCTGAAAGAGAAGTTAAGGAAGCACTCCCATTTATTATTGCAACAAAAAGAATAAAATACCTAGGAATAAACCTACCTATGGAGAAAAAAAGACCTCTATGCAGAAAACTATAAGACACTGATGAAAGAAATCAAAGAATATACAAACAGATGGGGAGATATACCACGTTCTTGGAGTCGAAGAATCAACATTATGAAAATGACTATACCACCCAAAGCGATCACAGATTGAATGCAATTCCTATCAAACTACCAATGGCATTTTTCACAGAACTAGAAAAAATTTTTTACAATTTTTATGGAAACACAATAGACCCTGAATAGCCAAAGCAATCTTGAGAAAGAAAAATGGAGCTGGAGGAATCAGGCTCCCTGACTTCTAACTATACTACAAAACTACAGTAATCAAGACAGTATGGTACTGGCACAAAAACAGAAATATAGATCAATGGTACAGGATAGAAAGCCCAGAGGTAAACCCATGCACATATGGTCACCTAATTTACAACAAAGGAGGCAAGAACATAGAATGGAGAAAAGACAGCCTCTTCAATAAGTGGAGCTGGGAAATCTGGACAGCTACATGTAAAAGAATGAAATTAGAATACTCCCTAACCCCATACACAAAAATAAACTCAAAATGGATTAAAGACCTAAATGTAAGGCCAGACACTATAAAACTCTTAGAGGAAAACATAGGCAGAATACTCTATGATATAAATCACAGCAATATCCTTTTTGACCCACCTCCTAGAGTAATGGAAATAAAAACAAAGATAAACAAATGGGACCTAATGAAACTTAAAGGCTTTGCACAGCAAAGGAAACGATAAATAAGACAAAAAGACAACCCTCAGAATGAGAGAAAATATTTGCATACAAAGCAACCTACAAAGGATTAATCTCTAAAATATACAACCAACACATGCAACTCAGTATCAAAAAAACAAACAGCCCAATCCAAAAATGGACAGAAGACCTAAATAGACATTTCTCCAAAGAAGATATACAGAGTGCCAGCAAACACATGAATGAATGCTCAACATCACTAATTATTAGAGAAATGCAAATCAAAACTACAATGAGGTATCAACACACACCAGTCAGAATGGCCATCATCAAAAAATCTACAAACCAAAAATGCTGGAGAGTGTGTGGAAAAATGGACCCTCTTGCACTGTTAGTGTGAATGTAAATTGATACAGCCACTATGGATAACAGTATGGAGGTTCCTTAAAAAACCAAAAATAGAACTACCATACAACCAGCAATCCCACTACTGTGCATATCCCCTGAGAAAACCATAATTCAAAAGGGACCTGCACCACAATGTTCATTGCAGCTCTATTTACAATAGCCAGGACATGGAAGCAACCTAAGTGTCCTTCAGCAGATGAATGGATAAAGGAGATGTGGCACATATACACAGTGGAATATTACTCAGCCATAAAAGGAAATGAAATTGAGTTATTTGTACTGAGGTGGATGGACCTAGAGTCTGTCATACAGAGTAAAGTAAGTCAGAAGGAGAAAAACAAATACCATATGCTAACACATATATATGGAATTTTCAAAAAGGTTCTGATGAACCTAGGGACAGGACAGGAATAATGACACAGACGTAGAGAATGCACTTGAGGACACGGAGGGGTGTTAGGGTAAGCTGGGATGAAGTGAGAGAGTAGCATTGACATGTATACACTACCAAATATAAAAGAGATAGCTAGTGGGAAGCAGCGTAGCACAAGGAGATCAGCTCGGTGCTTTGTGACCACCTAGAGGGGTGGGATAGGGAGGGTGGGAGAGAGACGCAAGAGGGAGGGGTATGGGGATGTATGTATACATATAGCTTATTCACTTTATTATACAGCAGAAACTAACACAACATTGTTAAGCAATTATTCTCCAATAAAGATGTAAAAAATAAAAAAATAAAAGTGACTATATTAATTAGGAAGTCAAATAATGACATCTGTTTATTTTTTTCTTTTTCCCTTCCGCCCTCCATTCCTTAACTCAATGAACATATTTTAGAGTTCTCAATGTGCCATACAAGTTTGAGAATCAGTAGTGGAAACCCAGAAAAATGTATCTCAGTCTCAAGGGGTCCATTAATTTGAGACAGAAGATCAGAAGCAAATCCATCTTTGGAACATTAAATATCTTAAAAATATTTATGAGGATAACGTTTATCCTTTCTATTAACTTTCTTCATTCCACTGAATTTCTTTTTGAATGTCATTAAGGCACTAATCTCTTAACTTTTATTTTCTCCTTATTCATCACCACTGACATGACTTAGTCACATAAACTTAGACCTTATAGTGAGTCTCATGTATGATTGCATTGTCACTAGCTGCTCATTTTCCAGTGTGTATACCTAATTAACTTGCACTCAGCTGAATTAAATTCCATCTTCTCTCTTTCTGCGTTCAGGTTGCATATATCTGATGTAGGGATTCAAAGTGCCCGGTGCTAATTTGCATCAGGATCTCAAATCTCACTACGATTCTTAGTGGCCTTTAACAAATTTATTTTACTTATTCTTTGTATTTTTTAAAGTATAATTGATTTACAACGTTATATTAGTTTTAGATGTATAGCATAGTGATTCAGTGTTTTTACCGATTATACTCCTTTGAAAGTTATTATAAGATAATGACTATACAATACATCCTTATGCTATACAATGTATCCTTGTTGTTTATCTATTTTATACAGAGTAGTTTGTGTCTCTTAATCCCATACATCTAATTTGCCCTTCTTCCTTGCCTCTTCCCTTTGGTAACCACTAGTTTGTTTTTTATATCTGTGAGTCTGTTTCTGTATTGCATATATGTTCATTTGTATTATTTTTTAGATTACACATATAAGTAATATAATAAAGTATATTACTCTGACTTACTTCTCTAAGCATATTCTCTATGTCCATCCATATTGCTGTAAATGACAGAATTTCATTCTTTTATACAACTCAATATCAAAAAAAAAACCCAGTCAGAAAATAAGCAGAAGACCTAAATAGACACTTCTCCAAAAAAGACATACAGATGTCTAACAGGCCAATGAAAAGGTGCTCAACATCACTAATTATTAGAGAAATGAAAATTAAAACAACAGTGAGATACCACCTCACATCTGTCAGAATGGCCATCATCAACAAGTCTACAAATAACAAATGTTGGAGAGGATGTGGAAGAAAGAGAACCCTTGTACACTGTTGGTGGGAAAGTAAATTGGTGCAACCACTGTGGAAAACAATATGGAGGTTCCTCAGAAAACTAAAAATAGAGCTACTATATGATGCAGCAATTCCACTCCTGGGTATATATGTGGAAAAAAACAAAAACACTAATTTGGAAAGATACATGCACCCCAATGTTCATAGCAGCACTGTTTACAAGAGCCAAGACATGGAAGCAACCTACGTGTCCATCAACAGATGAGTGGATAAAGAAGTGTATATATATATATCAAACTCTAGATCAAGAATTATAATTATGTCTAGTATGTGGGAAAATATTCATGCTCCTAACTGGTTTCTCAGTAGCTACAATTATTTTGGTTGTTTTTTATTTTTTTTGGCTGCATGGTGTGGCATGTGGAATTCCCTGATGAGGGATCGAACCTGTGCCCTCTGCATTGGGAGCGCAGAGTCATAACCACTGGACCACCAGGGAAGTCATTCAGTCTGCTACATTTAATGCAAACATGTTTTAAAAACTAATTGTTACATCAATGATAGCTCTGACATTTTTGGTAAAGCCATGATTGACATTACATTGAAGTTTTTAAAATATTATTATATCAAAATATATTATTTTCATTTAAAAAACCACTCTTCTCTGCTTTGTGTCACATGTATCTGATCTATTTATTGTCTGCTATTGATATGTGGGTTAACTAACTCACTAAAACTCTTGCTGGTTGTAAGGAAAATTGATATTTTAATATATAATGGCTTTTAGAAGTGAGTTGAGATAGTGAATTTGTAGAGAATCTTTATTTTTTCAAAGTATGTTTATTTTCTAAATCTGGCAACCCTCACTACATTCTTAGGATAAGGGTAAACTTAAACAAAATCAGCTTCCCCTAAATTACTAAAAGGAAAATTTCCTTCTTGAAATAGCACTCCTGAAGCCAGGCTTCTTGTGGATTTCCAGGCAGTATTAACACCACCTCTTTGGTTAAAAAGATCACCAAACCAAGATTTTATTTTTTGTGTTTTTTCCAGCTTATTTGATATAACTGATATATAATATTGTGTAAGCTTAAGGTGTACAACATAATCACTTGATATATGTATATATTGCAAATTGATTAACATAATAAACTTTAACATCAATTACCTTACATAGTTACCATTTTCCCCTGTGATTAGAACTTTTAAGATCTACTCTCTTAGTAACTTTCAAATATACAATACAGTACTGTTAACTATAGTTATTATACTGTACATTACCTCCCCATAATTTATCTTATAACTGGAAGTTTGTACCCTTTGACCTCCTTTATGTACTTCCCCCATTCACCTCACCCAGCCTCTGGCAACCACAAATCTTGTCTCTATTTCTGTGAGGTTTTTTTGTTTTGTTTTGTTTTAGATTCACATATAAGGGAGATCATACAGCGTTTGTCTTACTCTGTCTGATTTATTTAACTTAGCATAACACCCTCAAATTTCATCCTTTTTACCACAATTGACAGGATTTCCTTCTTTTTATGGCTGAATAGTATTTCATTGTGTGTGTGTGTATATATACGTATGTGATATCTGTATCACATTTTCTTTATCCATTTATTTGTCAGTGGACATTTAGGTTGTTTCATGTCTTGGCTGTTATAAATAGTGCTGCAAAGAACATGGAGGTGCAGATATCTCTTTAGGATAGTAATTTTGGTAGTTTAATTTTTGATTTTTAGGAACTCTACTGTTTTCCATAGTGTTTATGCCAACTTACATTTCCAACAGCAGTGCACAAGTGTTCCTTTTCTCCACATTCTTGCCATTTGTTATCTTTTGTCTTTTTGATTATAGCCATTTTAACAGGTGTGAGGTGATATCTCAGCGATTTTGATTTACATTTCCCGAATAATTAGTGGTATTGAGCAAATTTTCATGTACCTGTTGACCATTTGAATATATTCTTTGAGAAAATATCTATTCAGGTCCTTTGGCATTATTTAATTGAATTATTTGTGGGGTTTGGAGTGGTTTTTTGTTTGTTTTGTTTTGCTATTGAGTTGTATGAATTCCTTATCTATTTTAATAGCAACCCCTTGTTAGATGTGTTTTGTAAATATTTTCTCTCCATTCAGTAGATTGGCTTTTCATTTTGTTGATCATTTCTTTTGGTGTGCAGAAGCTTTTGGCTTGATGCAATCCCACTTTGCTTTTGTTGCTTGTGCTTTTGTTGTTATGTCCAAAAAACTTTGCCGAGACACATGTAAAGAAGACTTTTCCCTATGTTTACTTCCAGGAGTTTTGATTTAAGGTCTCATATTTAAGTTTTTAATTCATTTTGAGTTAATATTTGTGAGTAGTTAAGATAAAGGTCTACCTTCATCCTTTTGCATGTGAATATCCAATTTTCCAAGCACTGCTTATTGAAGAGACTGTCATTTCTCCACTGAGTGTTTTTGTCTCCCTTGTCAAATATTAATTGGCCACATATGCAAAGGTGTATCTCTGGGCTGTCCATTCTGTTCCATTGGTCTATGTGTCTGCTTTTATGCCAGTACCATGCTGTTTTGATTACTATAGCTTTCTGATATAGTTTCAAATCAGGAAGTATGGCTTTGGGTAGCATGGGCATTTTAACAATATTAATTCTTCCAATCCATGAACATGAGATATATTTCTATTTATTTGCATATTTTTCAGTTTCTTTCATCTTATAGTTTTCAGAATAGAGAGCTTTCACCTTGATTAAATTTATTTCTAAGTATTTTATTGTTTTTGATGCTATTGTAAATAGGATTGTTGTCTTTATTTTTCAGATCATTTGTTGTTAGTGTATAGAAATGCTACTGATTTTATGTTAATTTTGTATACTGCAACTTTACTAAATTCATTAATTAGATCTAACACGTTTTTGATTGAGTCTTTGGCATTTTCTTTATGTAAAATCATGTCATCTGCAAACAGAGAAAATTTTACTTCTGCTTTCCAATTCTGATGCCTTTTATATCTTTTTCTTGCCTGATTGCTTTAGCTAGGACTTTCAGTACTATGTCGAATAGGAGTAGTAAGAGTGAGCACCCTTGTTTTGTTCCTCAGGTGAGAAGAAAAGTTTTCAACGTTTCACCACTGAGTATGATGTGGGCTTGTCATATAAAGCCTTGATTATATTGAGGTATGTTCCTTCTATACATAAATTGTTAAAGAGTTTTTATCATGAATGGATGCTGAATTTTGTCAAATGCCTTTTCTGCATCTATTGAGATTATCATAAGATTGTTTTTTCATTCTCTTAATGGGATTTATCACATCTATTGTGGTCAGAATGTAGCCATTCCTTTTACCCTTCAAATGTGGTCCTTCTTGGTCTCTGTAGGGGAGCTTCACCCTCACTCTCACGTTCTAGGATTTTCACAACAGTGTCTTGTCTATGGATAGTTGCTAGATGTCTTCTTTGAGGGTGACTGGAATCAGAAATGACCTATGTTTCCATCTTGGTGACATCACTCCTCCAAGGTTTTATTTTAAATGTGTTCAAAATTACTAATGTTTCTTGGTCACCTAGCAAAAGAAAATGTAAATATTCTCTAGGGCAACTCTTTTGTTCCAGGTTTAATAAGCTCTCATAAATAAATTAGTGAGAAAGATGAAAATCTGAGTCAGAAACAAACAAACTAAAAAACTAAGCACACAAGTAAACAAGAAACCTTAGAAAGAACCAGCAGGAATAAAAATGACAGCAGAAGATATTCACAAAATTATTACTGCAATAATCAGATATACATAAATTAGCTACATTTACTGTGTTGAAAATAATATAAGACAAATTGTGCAATGTGTTTAGAGAACAAGAAACTTTAAAAATGACCAAGCAGATTTGAAAAAGCACTAAATAGAATTACTAATAAAATAAAATAAAATAAATATTGGATAGGTTTACCATCTACTTTGACACAGATGAAGAGAAAGTTAATGAATTGGAAGATATTTCTGAAGCACTGTTTAAAATATAGCACACAGAGACAAAAAGATAGAAATTATGAAAAATAAATTAAACATAAAGCAACTTAAATAAACGTGTTTAGAAAGCAGCATTTCAGAAAGAGTGAAGAGGAAAAGTGTCTTCTGTAAAATTAACAGCAAAGGCTTTTTCAAAGCAGTGATAATGAGACAACAACCTACAGATTTATGAAGTCTAATTAACATTAACAGGATAAAAGAGAGAAAAATAGTTCACAAAAATCACATTATAATAAAAAACTGAAGAAGACCAAGAACAATGATACATTTCCAAAAGCAGCACTAGGAAAAAGGCTTTGAATGTGTTTTGTTTGTTGCCCCTTCTGTATATACATATTATTTATCCTTGCTACACTTTGAAGTTATATTAAAAAGTTATATTAAAATTATGATTACTGTTGAATTGAAACTTTCATTATTATCAAGAAACCCACCTTAAATACTACATTTTGCATTAAAGTGTATTTTGTCAGATATCAAGAGCTATAACTGCTTTAATTTGATTAGTGTTTGCATTGTATATATTTTTATCTTTTATTTTCAACCATTGTGCACCCTTATCTACTAGATATGACTTTTGTAAATAACGCAAAACATTAAAAATTTTTTAAAATCCTGTGATAATTTTTATCTTTTTACCAGAGCATTTACAGCACCCACATCTACTGTTGATACATTTTATTTTTTATCAATATCATAATTTTGTGCTTTCTGTTTGTCCTGTCTACTCTAGGCTTTTTCCCCCTCTCCTTTCTAGCTTCTTTGGGTTTATTAATTTTTCTCAGTTTATGTTTTCCTCTATAATTTTTGAAGATATACTTTCTTTCCATCTTTTTAGCATTTACTTGAATTTAAAGCACATGTGCTTAAATTATTAATGTCTGTAAATGATCATTGTCTTTACCCTCTTCCAAAACAATGCAAGACCCAAGAATACTTATGGTCTCCCAGTCAAATTATATTCTTTTGCTATGAAGTTTATTTCTATTGATCAAAGGTGAGGGCAGAGGCCCCTGTGGTCATTGTGGTATGTATATCTGAGAGCACACATTAGGCTGAGGATGAAATTTATGTGCACACTTTAATGCACATAAATTTCATCCTTTCAATGATAAAAAACATATGTTCATTAAAAACAGCAACACAAAAATGGAAAACTACATACGTAAAATAAAAATTTACCAAGTTAGTCACTTAAATATTATTATATTGCAATCTTAAATTACCAGGTTAAACACATATTATTATACTGTAAGCACACGGATAACAACAGATATTTTTCTACCAAATATAGTATAAAATCATATTTTGCAATAATTTGAATATTATCCCACTTAATATATCACGGAACATTATTCACATCAATACTTGCAGAACTGTCTCATCTATACTTAATGACTGTGAAAGTTTTTTTGTAGACATACATTATAAATTATCTCATTATTTAATTTATTGATAGTTAAATTGTTCCTTTTACTTTTTTAAACAAAACAGCCATTGGTCACTTGAGAAACTAAGAAAAGTTATGAATAATTATTTCAACAGACGTATTGCAGGAACAGAGTTGTATGTCATTTTCATTTTCTCTAGTATACCTTCTAATAATGGGCATGAATATTTATAACCACAAAAAAAGATATTTCTAAAAATCAGTATTTGTTACATTTTATTTAAGTACAATACATCATTTATTTACATAACAGTGTTTTAGTCTTCATTGTTCATTCACTGTTTCTGAAAAATAACAAGGCAGAGAAGAAATCATTATGGAGAATGTAATTTTAAACTTTATCTTTGGAAATAAAAAAGCGCTTCATTATACATGGAAGAATAACAAATTTAATCTATAGGGGCTGAATTACATTGCCTTTTATTTTCTTAAATGTAAAAAATACTTTACATATTAAATTTAGAGTAAACATCCTGTCTGATGTTGCAGTATGAAGAGATCTGTTTCCTTGATCCTGTTTCATTCTAACCCTCTGCTCATCATCTGATCCATGCAGCCTAAGTTCAGCTATGGGACCAGAGACACCAGCACCATCCAGACCCTGTACTGATCAACCTTCGCCAGAGGAATTGCATGAAATAAATAGAGGTACTGCTGCTATTGCTAAGAAATCCCTTTATTTAATGAGAAAATAATATAAATAACAAAGTCCATAGCTAGGTACTTTTAGAGGAAGAGTTAAAAATCTTTTGCCTTTATTTGAATTTAAAATTTTCCGGTTTAAGGGGATTTAAATTTGAATCATTGTTTGTTAAGTGAACATTTACAATGGAGTTAGAGTTAATATTACTTGGAAAAATGTTATTGACTTTGTGGCTGTGAATTCTGCTTCATTTGCACTGAAGAAGTACATGCAATATGTTGCTAAGAAAATTTATCTACCTAGCAAGAATTAGATGATTTTTTTTCTCATGCTTCTTTCATTAAGATTAAATTCAACTATAAGAAGGAACAATTGTAGACATTTACATTACAGGTATTTAAATTAATTTTTAAATTTCTACTCTTGCTTCTGCAACCAGTTTTACTCCTGACGATATTTTCCATTCTATTCTTACAATTACTATTCTACACTACTACTATGACCACTTTTACAATAATAACACTTATTGCATGTTTATTGCTCCAAGTGCTATGCTGTTGACTTTATATAGATTAACCTAATCTCCACAATATATCTATAAATAAATACTATTGTTATTCCTATTTATAGATAAGAAACTAAGGATTAAAGAAGAAAAAAGCGTCACATTTCACAAAGCAACTACCTAACTGAGCCAATTTTAAAACTTTCTTATAAGCCTGAAATGGGGGCAATTTTTGTTTATGATTTCTAACATGCTTTTAATTGTATGTCTATATATCATAAAAGAATGTATATATATATACATGTGTATATATAAATTATAATTATTTACCACATGCATTTTTCTAATATATTTTCTAGACTCTTGTGATGAAAGTATAACATACTCAGAACTCAAAATTCATTGTTCTTCAAATATTCGGAAGAGAAAAATAACTAGGATTTTAAAAACAAAAGGTAAAAACACTTAGAACGCTAGATTCCCTTTTTTGCCTTAATATTTTAATGAACTAGTCATGAGAACAAATATTTGCGGACTAATCTCTGAATTGGATTTATCTCTCATACAAAGTCTTTTAAACTGGTCATAGTGACCTAAAGTGCTGTGTTAAGAGCAAATGAGAATGAACAATGAACTACTGATCATTTTGTTTGAACAATCAACAATGGCTTAAAATGATGTACCATAGCCATAGAATCAAGAATGTTTCATAGATACTTTTTGGTTTTGATATTTTAGCTTTGCAAAAGGTAAGTGCTCCTTTAATCCTGCAGTTTTTCTAAAAACAAAATGGAGCTTGTGAGGTATGTCATAATAACTAGACTTTTATCAAAACAGTCACAGAGTGTCTGTCAGGGCCAACAGCTAACATAGGAGTTTTATCCTCTTTTTTTTGTTGTTATTTTTTATTTATTTTTGGCTGCGTTGGGTCTTCGTTGCTGCGCCCGCGCTTTCTCTAGTTGCTGCGAGCGGGGGGCTACTCTTCGTTGCAGTGCTCTGGCTTCTCATTGCAGTGGCTTCTCTTGTTGCGGAGCACAGGCTCTAGGTGCGCGGGTTTCAGTAGTTGCAACATGCGGGCTCAGTAGTTGTGGCTCGTGGGCTCTAGAGTGCAGGCTCAGTAATTGTGGTGCACGGGCTTAGTTGCTCCGTGGCATGTGGGATCTTCCCAGACCAGGGCTCAAACCTGTGTCCCCTGTGTTGGCAGGCGGATTCTTAACCACTGCGCCACCAGGGAAGCCCAGAAGTTTTATTCTTAACCTAGTTCTGCTACAAAGATGGAAGAAATATTTTTTAATTAAAGGAGGGTGATGAATTAAATCCCTAGTAGGATTTCTGAAGTGCTCTTTTTAATTATAAAATTTCTTTAACAGAGCAACTTGTTAGTTCAACAACATTCCTACATAAAAATATTCATATTTTCCCTGGCTATATCCAAATTTTCAAGTAATTTTTAGAGTTTTCCTAACAGACTGGGGAATACCAACAATGCAGTACTCCCATGGGTTTAGATTTCATTCCAATTTAACGGGTTGAATATTCCTAACCAAAATTCCTTCTAATCCCAACTCCTCAGTCTTGTTTCCATTGATCATCATAGTGAATCACCTTTCTCTCTTTGGGCAGAGTCTCCATGGTGCCTTGCTGCAGTGATATTTGCCTTGCTTTATTTAATTGTTCTGGTACTAGCTGCATTTATGATAGCTAAGGGTAAGTATTTTTCAGTTTTTCATTAACTTGTTTAAAATTACTAGAATAGGATTTTTAAAGCATTTAAAATTAATTCTAAGGATTTCCTAAAGTTATTTTTCTCATTTGTTATTTTAATTATATAAAAGTTATTTTAGCAATTCAATTTTTGAATTATCAACAATAGCATAGGCCCAGGTGATCTTATCAAAGATGTCAGTGGGTAGCTAAGAGTTTTGATAAAAATGAAAAATAATAGCAGCATTCTATATGTTACCATATTGTTACTGACCTTAGATTTACCAGCTGTGAGATGTAATAATACTTGAAAATATTTATAGAATTTATTGGTTGGGCAGTTCAAAATTAAGGACATCAAGCAAAGGTCATTTGAAAGAAAGAATCTAATAGAAGAGATAAATGATGGTGGACAGAGATTCATCAAAAAATGAAAAAAATTATCAGGATATTGGACTAAGCCTATACACTGCTTGAATTCAGTTATGTCTTTTTTTTTTTTTTTGGTACGCGGGCCTCTCCCTGCTGCGGCCTCTCCCATTGCGGAGCACAGGCTCCGGACGCGCAGGCTCAGCGGCCATGGCTCACGGGCCCAGCCGCTCCGCGGTATGTGGGATCTTCCCGGACCGGGGCACGAACCTGTGTCCCCTGCATCGGCAGGCGGGCTCCCAACCACTGCGCCACCAGGGAAGCCCCAGTTATGTCTTAATGTTATAAAATATATGTAGCTTTTTATAAAAAAAAAAAAAGACTCATAACCAGTACTATCAGCAAACCAGAAACGTGAAAATTCCTTCAAATATCAAAAGTAAGGTAATTTATGTTTACAAAGCAGAAAAAACAACAGTTCCAAACATATGAAGGATAAATTTATTCAAAAGGCATAAGTAGATCTAAATCAATGAGAATGTAGCATAATGTATAATTTTTAGTGATAAGCATAAAAACCTTGTTTAAATGTATGATTTCTTACAAAGACATATATGATGATAAAGAGACTCAAGACAATGTAGGGAAATTGAATAAATATGACTGTATTCTATAGATAAATAAATGAATATCTATTTGGATGCACAACGATGGTAATTTTTAAGAATGAATTTGAAAATATCTTAATAACAAAAATTGACTCCTAGACAAACTATTTAGTAGCTGGCAAAAGATGGAAGATTCCCATCCAGATTCATAAGGTAAGCATAGCATTATTCAAATTATTTTCACACACAGGAAAATATTTTGGAACAGCATCTGTTACAAACATAGAAGCAAAAATCCTACATAAAAAAGTGAACATAATACACTACTGTACTGAAATAATACTACATGATGACCAAATTTTGGTTAAAGTCAGGGATGGATCTGTACATTTACCAAGAGATTTGTCAATATAGAAGAGAAGGGAAATAACTACAAGTAGAAGGAAACATTGAACTTGATTAAGGGTATTTATAAGAACTTTCACCAAATATTATGTTTCATAGTAAAAAAATTAGAATCATTTTCAACAGAATCATGAAGACAAAGACGACTGATATAATTGCTATCATTCCTTTGGCTGTCCAGGGCAAAGAAATCAGTAACGCAGGAAAACCTTTTTAGACACAAATATTTTAAATTAATTACTGAAATTGTATGTCGATGATGTGCTTTGTTACCCAGATATACCAAGAAAATCTACTGAAAAAAAGCAATCATAATAAGAACACTTCGATAATGAAGCTCAATACAAAGTTAACAGACTTTCATTTTATACAATCTAGAGCTAACGTCCAATATCCAGGTCCACATTTTGAGCCTCTCACTTGACATTTCTTCTTTGATATCTTGAAAAACACCTCGCCCACAATACTTTTAAATAGACTGTCTTCCCAGCCCTGATCCTTACCAGCATCAAGAAAAAAAAGCAGATACTTTAATACTGTTGTCTCTCTTGGCCCCTGATGTCCAGTGAGATGAACCTAGGAATCCTCTGTGCTATCTAACTGCCACTGATTATTCCACTGATTATTTCACTGATTATTTAGTGAATTAGTACACTTCTCTACAGTTGCATTACTACCCATCTAATCTACGACAATTCTTTCTCTCTGTCCCTCTCTCTCTCAGTCTATGCTATAAGCCTCCTAGTGATCTAACTACAATCCACTCTTGACCTCTTCCATTCAATTTCCAGAGTAACCTCTTCAAAATATAAATTTTATAAACTCACCATACTTAGCTTTTTAATACTTTAAATTCAATATAAATTTTAAAATCCTTAACATGGTTTATAAGGTCATTCCTTACTTGGTCCATGGCTCTCTACACCAGCTAGCATCACATACTTTTTCGCTCACTAGGCTCCAGTCACAGTTGTCTTTTAGTCCACTGAATGACTCATGGTTAGACTTACCATGTAGCATCATAAAAGCAAGGATAATTTTAAGGATGAGAGTAGATGATGTCGATAATTACTCTGGGACAACAAGCATAAATCAGGACTTCTCTGGGTAGATTGATTATGATTTATAACTTTATCCGTAATCCTTCTTGCTACAAAGCATATACATAGACTATTTTTTTTACCTAAAGCATCCTTTCTTCTACTTTTCTTCTAGGTAACTAAATCCTAGAGTAATCATTTAACACTATTCTCTTATAATTAGGCCAAATTTCTCTATTACAATATCTTATGTACGACTCATTTGTAGCATCTTTCACAGTCTCACCTGTGTAGTTATTTGTGTGGTTATGTATTTAATGTCTGCCTCTCCCACTAGCATGTTAGCTTAGAAAGAACCTATGTATGTATTTGCTCTACATTTTAACCTTTGCTTTTGAAAACTATGTTGTCACATTAGAGGTACTTAGTGAACTTTTTTATTAAATAAATTAATACACCTAGTAATGTACATGGCTTATATGAAAGAGATTGTAATACTTTATTAAAAGATATAAAGAAGGACATTTAATGAATTGAGTATATATTAAATGTACCTTGATGGGAAGACTAATCCTGTGTAGATGATTATACTATTCTAGACTCATCTAAGATTTATGTGATTCCAATACATGTGTATTTTCGTAAGTACATTAATTACAATTTAGACATAGAAGTAAAAAATTATAAGATTAACAAAATACGTATTGAAATATATTAAAAAAGAGACGTAGCAATCTAGCCTTTCCAGGTACCAAAATAGTCTACAAAGCTACAGGTAATTTAACATTATAGTACTGGTATAAAATAAATATATCAAAATAAGAGAAAACGGCCTGATCATAAAACCATATGAATGTCTGTATCCATGGTGTATATATATTTAGTTGTTTTGTTTTGTTTCGTTTTTTAATCTATGTCCTGGCTTGAGTGATCTTCAATCCTTACTATATATTTGCCTTTCCTGTTGGGATTTTCCCTTTAATATGGACTCTTACTTTTTTTTTTCATTTAGGGAAGACCCTTTAACATTTCTTTTAGGGTAGGTTTAGTATTGCTGAATTCTTTTAGTTTCTGCTTGTCTAAGACATTCTTTATATCTCTTTCTCTTCTAAATGATAATCTGGCTGGATATAGTAGCCTAGGTTGCAGGGTTTTCCCTTTCAGAACTTTGAATATGTCATGCCATTCCCTTCTGGCCTGCAAAGTTTCTGCAGAGAAATCAGCTGATAGTCTCATGGAGGTTCTCTTGTGACTGACTCTTTTTTGTCTCTTGCTGCCTTTAGAATCCTGTCTTTATCTTTAAATTTCACCATTTTAATTGTGACATGTCTTGGTGTAGGTCTGTTTGGTTTCATCTGGTTTGGGACTGTCTGTTCTTCCTGTACCTGGATCTCTGTTTCCTTCCTTACGTTTGGGAAATTTTCAGCCATACTTTCTTCAAATACATTTTTGATTTCCTTTTCTCTCTCTTCTCTTTCTGGAACCCTTATTACGTGTAGTTGGCACACTTTCTATTATCCCACAGATCTTGCATGTTGCTTTATTCTTTTTAATTTGTCTTTCTGTCTGCTCTTCTAATTGGGTGATTTCCATTATTCTAAATTCCAAATCACTTATGCATTCTTCTATGTCATTTAGTCTGCTATTCATTGCTTCTAGAGTGCTTTTTATCTCAGAAATTGAATTATCTAGTTTTGACTGGGACTTCTTTATAGTTTCGAGTTTCTTGTTAAAATGGTCTATGATCGGTTCTCTTCCCTAATTCAGTTAGAATTTTTATTACTAACGTTTTGAGTTCATTGTCTGGTAGACTGATTATCTCTATTTCATTATTTAATTTTCAGGGGTTTGCTCTTCCTCTTTCAATTGAGAGTATTTCCTTTGCCTTTCCACTTTACGTAACTTTCTCTGTCTTTATGAGTTCAGGTGAAACAGTTATCCAGTGTGTTCTTGAAGGGTTGTTCTTATGTGGGAGCACCCGTATGTAGACGGTATGTGTATGACGCCTTTGGTGGGAAGACTGGATTGATGTGGTTGCCAGTCACATCTTCCTCAGGGTGTGCTGGCCACTATCACCTTGGCGGGGGGTGTGGTGGTGGTGATGGAGGAGCTAAAGCCTGCTCAGGGTGCGAGGTGGGACTTCCTCTCTGCTCAGTGGCCATAGTTGCCCTGTTGGGGCAGGGTCTCTTTCCAAGTTGCTAGAGCAGACGTTGTGAGGGTCAGGCTTGAGCTGGCTCTGTTTCCTTTGTGTGTTTTTCCTTCTCCCTACCCTGGAGACTTTGCCCCAAATGAGGGGAATGCTGAAGTAAGTGCGGCTTGTGCAATGACGGAAGTCTGATGTGCTGCCTGTGTAGGCATCTGTGGCCCGTCTCACACACAGCCCAAAGTTATAGCTTTTCCCCTGTTGTGGTCATCCCAGATCTAGTGCTAGGTTGTGACATGGAGTAGGTGGGGACAGAGTGTTTTCTTGGCTGGAACTGGGGAGTGTGGCATAGTGGGTTGTGGGAATTCAAGCAGCCATGCTGCTGTCAGATGTCTGGGCTGCTTCTGGGGTGCTGTTTGCCCACTGTTGCCCCACCTGGACCACACCCTGGGCCTTGGGTTGCCCCCGTGTCCCTACATCAAGCCTTTCCCAGGTTCTGGATGCCCTAGATCCGGTGTCAAGCTGTGGCATGGAGTGAATGGGGCCAGGGCATTCATTTGGCTTGGGTTTGGGCGCACAGTGAGGTAGCAGCTGCTGGGGAAGACCTCTGTCCGCCTGTCTGGTGGCAAGCAGCATCCAGGCACTCCACACGAGTGTAGTCTAGGCTCCTCCAGCCCCTCTGTCTGCCCCAGAGCTTCTCCAAACAGCCAAGGGGGCTTGTCTCTTCCATGTAGGAGCCCAGGACTGGGACGCTCAGGCTGTGGGTCAACCCTCTCACATCCCAGGGTGAGTGTCCACCCGTGAAATCCCCCTTTTCTTCTTAGTCCCCTCCCAGGGATACAGGTTCTGATCCAGGTTTTTTTTTTCGGTCTTACCCAATTGTGTATCATTCTTACAGTCTTGGTTGTATAGGAGTACTTCTGCCAGTTTCCAGTTAGTTTTCCATGAGAATTATTCCACAGGTAGATGTATTATTGATGTGTTTGTTGGGAGAGGTGAGGTCCATGATCTCTTACTCTGCCATCTTTTTTTTTTTTTTTGCGGTACACGGGCCTCTCACTGTTGTGGCCTCTCCCGTTGCAGAGCACAGGCTCCGGACGCGCAGGCTCAGCAGCCATGGCTCACGGGCCCAGCCGCTCCGCGGCATGTGGGATCCTCCCGGACCGGGGCACGAACCCGTGTCCCCTGCATCGGCAGGCAGACTCTCAACCACTGCGCCACCAGGGAAGCCATCTGCCATCTTGATCCTCCCTTCTAGTACATTTATTCTTATGAGTCCAGCAATGCATTTGGGACTCAAGCTGGAATAATATGGTCCAGAGAACTTAAAGTCTTGGTCATATGAGTCTGCACTTGACCGATTGAAAATTTATGTCCAGCAACAAGTTATATGATTTTGTAGTTGGACTGGGATCAGATCTTTAAAAAATAGGGATGCAGAAAGATTTTCTTTACAATTTATGTGAAGTCTCCAAAATATCTTAGAAGTAACCATAGACCATTCAGACTAAAGAAAATAAATTTGAGCTAGGAACATTCCATTCACTCTATTTCAAATTCAAGTTGTGTCACCTGGAGTGCCAGAGTCTCCAAAACAAAACAAAATACATCATGATGTGGGTTAAAGGTTTCATATTTGAAAATAGTCAGAAATACAGCTGTTAAGAAAATGGCACAATTTTATAATTTTTTTATTTTAATGAGCTTGAATTTAATATATAAATAATTGATAGTCTCACGATATTGAAAGGGTAATATCAGTAAAGCTGTGCAATGGGGGTATTAATTCTAGAGGCGTTTTGAGAAAAGTAGTGGAAAGTGAGAACTAGTGAAGAGAGTTTGTAGAATATTATAAAAGTTCCATATAAAAATAATGAAAATCTGAATAGGGAAAAGGTTATGGAACTGTGAAGAAGGAAATAGATATATGAGGCATTGTAGCGATAGAATAAATAGTACTTTGTGACTGAGTGGATATGTGTTATGTGAAAGGCATTTGCTTCAAAGATAGGTTTGGTCATTATGTCCTGACTGTCTGGGTATATTAACTGCTTAGAATAGCATCAATCAGATGTGCAAACTTTCGATGATTAAAGCACCAGTAATTACCTCATAAATATCTGTCATAAGTAAAAAGTTTTATACTTTAATGTCAGTTATTTACAAGTGGTAATTTCCAATTTATTCTGCAGTTAATAGTAAAAAATGAATGGATAAATTGTACTTACATTTAAAAATTTTTTCTATCTTATTTGCATTCTTGAGTGTTCAAAAGTGATGTCTTAAAATGTATTTTCTTTTGTAAATTTTATAAATTTCAGTTTATTGTCTAGAAGAACTTCTGAATACATGGGAAACCAACCATCAAAATGAGACTTCACCTTGCAAAATAATATAAAACAGAGGTATGAATTAGATTGCAATGAGAACCTTGATTTCAGTGTAAGAGGTTTAAATTTAGATGTATATATACAATTAATAAATATAAGATCAGAGTTAGTAACTGTGGTGCGCTTATCAGAAAAATTCTTATATATCATGGACTTCTCTTGAAGTTAAGAAGGATAATTGAAAACAATAATACAAAAATTATAATACACAGAGCTAACATGGGTGACAAAGTTATCCTCATGGATGTACCTTTTGTTGTCAAGGTCCTTCTCTGAAGAAAACTGTTACTTTATTTCTGCTGAAAATAAAGTCTTGGCAGCAAGGAAATTGTTCTGAAGCACTGAGCTCCAGTCTTATCAAGACAAATAACAAGGAAGAATTGGAAATGTATGGCATTCCTTCCTACATTTTCTTATACAGAAGATAATTACAGAGACATTTTAACATCCTGTGTTCATTCAAGCCTGCTAAACTCAACATATTATAATAATTGGAGATCTCTGAACCAAACCCAAAATATCAAAATATGGGCTTAAATGGTTAAGTGATTTGTAAATGCAAATGTATTTGCATATAGAAGTAAATGCTAATATATTAAAATCTCAGACCTTGGCAAAGAAATGGGAGGAAACCACACAGAACATGCAAACTGAAGAGCATTTAGTCACAATTAGCACTTAAAAAATACCTAACATTTATTGATTGCTTCCAATATTCCCGATACTACTTCAGTGTATCATATATTAGATCATGTACTGCCCCAATAATTCCTACAAAACCGTACTAGTATTGTGATTGTCTTATTAATAAAGAAACTGAGCCCCAGAAAGAATGAGAAATTGTTCCAAAATTGTATGGCTAGTAAGAATTAGAAACGTGATTTAAGTCAAATAGTTTTACCCTAGAGATCATGCATATAACTATTATGCTATGCTGATCTCGGAATAACAAATCATATCAAATCAAGTTGTAAGAATATTGCTTCCTTAGAAATAGCCAGGGCTACAGATTTACATCCCCCCACGCCCCGGGTATATCTTTCAGAGAGGAACAAATGAGAAAAATAACTTTCAAGAATGAAATATTATAATAGCTCTTCACAGAGAGTATTTTATACTAATTATTCTCTGGAATATGGAAAAAAGAGATTAATAGAAGTGATGTTTTTCACCTGAGTAGACTCCAGCAAGCTTAAAGAACATAGGTCTCCTTTCATTTTAGTTCTCTTCTACTATGTGATTGTATATTTTTTCTTTTTTTTTTTATTGCATTCAAGTTCTGTTATTACATTTAATAAAGACTTCAATCCATATCAGTGATGATAAATTGATGGCATATATCCTGACAATTTCCATATGGTGCTCTTGGAAGACATACCTCATAATTACAACATTCTTCCTTGCTAAGGCTGGCCTCCACTCTGAATAATTTTCAGCAAGAATATCTGAAAGTCTTTCCCAGCTGCTCCCATCTCATCTACATACCATGCTCCAAATTAAACTTGTATATACAGATCATTGGTGAACTCTTTCAGGAAAAGCAAATAAAAATGTATATGCAAAGTAGTGTATTTGCTAAGACAATGTCTCCTAATGATCTATTACCTCAAAATTTGCTTTCGTAAATCACAGTTTACCCATAACTCATAGTGAAATAGATAATATCTGTGAATGTTCCAAAGCTGATAGAAGACATCAAACTACATATTGACAAAGTATTAGGAACACCAGTAGGGTGAACAAAATGAAAACAAAGTTATATGTATCATGTTTAATTGCTGAAAACCAAAGATAAATGAAAGCTGAAAGACAGGCAGTAAAATACAGAATTTACTTTTTTTTTTATTTTTTTATTTTATTTTATTTTATTTTATTTTTTATTTTTTTATTTTTTTTGCAGTACGCGGGCCTCTCACTGTTGTGGCCTCTCCCATTGCGGAGCACAGGCTCTGGACACGCAGGCCCAGCGGCCATGGCTCACGGGCCCAGCCGCTCCGCGGCATGTGTAATCTTCCCAGACCAGGGCACGAACCCGTGTCCCCTGCATCGGCAGGCGGACTCTCAACCACTGCGCCACCAGGGAAGCCCCAGAATTTACTTTTAAAGAAGAAATTACTGGGACTTCCCTGGCGGTCCAGTGGTTAAGACTCTGAGTTCCCAGTGCAGGGGGCGTGGTTTCAATCCGTGGTCAGGGAGCTAAGTTCCTACATGCCGCATGGCGTGGCCAAAAAGAAGAAAAAAAATAAAATAATAAAGAAGTAATTGACAGCTAATCTATAAAAAGAAAACATAGAAGCCATATAATTACTGAAAGACAATTGTCATACTAAAACTCTATCCCCAGAGGAAAGAGAATTATATGAGAATCATATGAGGATATAATTATATTCCATAGGTGAAATAAAGATAATTTAAGATAGGTAGAGAAAAAAATCGTTAACTTAGGTCTGCACAAAGGATATACTATAATGTTCTTTGGATGTAAGAAACTAATCCCAAATGGAACCGCTAAGATTCAGGATAAAGTGCACTGAAATAGGTAAATGCGGGTGTAAATCTAAATGAATAGTGATTATATAAAACCATAATATTAGTGTCTGTGGTTTAAAATTGCATAAGCTTCAAGCACTGTAAGTGTTGCAATTAAATTAAAAGGGGCATAAGTGGAGTTAAAAGGATCTAAGGCTATTGAAATATACAAGAAGAGGTAAAGCAACTATTTATCTTGGACATTACAAAGTCAAGAATGCATGTTGAAATTTTCAGAATAATCATTAAAATAATAAAATATTAAGTAACTATGAAGATAATGAAGGAGTTATCTCAATTAATAGAATGATAATAATTTAATGGGATAATTCTTTTTTAAAAAGATGTTTTTGATGTGGACCATTTTTAAAGTCTTCTTTTTTAAAATTAATTAATTTTATTTTTAGCTGTGTTCAGTCTTCATTGCTGCACGTGGGCTTTCTCTAGTTGTGGTGAGCGGGGGCTACTCTTCCTTGCGGTATGCGGGCTTCTCATTGCGGTGGCTTCTCTTTGTTTCAGAGCATGGGCTCTAGGCCCACGGGCTTCAGTAGTTGTAGCACGTAGGCTCAGTAATTGTGATGCATGGGCTCAGCTGCTCCGCGGCATGTGGGATCTTCCTGGACCAGGGCATGAACCTGTGTCCCCTGCATTGACAAGTGGATTTCTAACCACTGCACCACCAGGGAAGTCCCCATTTTTAAAGTCTTCATTGAATTTGTTACAATATTGCTTCTGTTTCATGTTTTGGGTTTTTGGCCGCGAGGCATGTGGGATCTTACCTCCGCGACCAGGGATCGGCCCGCACCCCCTGCATTGGAAGGTGAAGTCTTAACCACTGAACTGCCAGGGAAGTCCCTTAATAAGAAAATTCTTAATTAATAGATAATACTCCATGAAATCACTGAAGTAGAAGGATTCATATCAGAATCATTCTTAGACAAAGACAATCATTCTGAGGGCTGCAGGAGTTCAAGCAAGAACTTCAGCATTATCTCCTGGATCCTTTCTGGGTATTGAGGGGCCCAAAAAGTATTGAGGGTGGACATTGGAGTATGAGAATGAATAACTCTAATCTCAAAAATGGAGGGGCTTCCTTGGTGGCGCAATGGTTGAGAGTCCGCCTGCCGATGTAGGGGACACGGGTTCGTGCCCTGGTCCGGGAAGATCCCACATGCCGTGGAGCGGCTGGGCCCGTGAGCCATGGCTGCTGAGCCTGCGCGTCCGGAGCCTGTGCTCTGCAACGGGAGAGGCCACAACAGTGAGAGGCCCGCGTACCACCAAAAAAAAAAAAAAAAAAAAAGAAATGGAAGCAGGCTCAAAAGCCTTCAAGTCACCGTATTCTCCTTTTCCTATCAACTACTTTCACTTGCAGGGCAATTTTATTTACCTCTGTCAATTGGTCCTTTTCTTAAAAACTACTTAGGTTCCCTTGACTTCTTCACAGTTCTTACAGATTCATTTATCTCAGGTATATATATATATAGTTTCATAACCCATAATGTATTTTTCTCAACCATTTTCTCTAGAAAAATAGCCATGTGGTTTTGTATGAGAAAGCCACACTAAGGAGCCTCATCTTCATGTAATCTTGCTTCGCATCTCTTTCAGTCTCAAGTAAAGCCCTAAAATAAATTTACAACATCTTTTTTGCTCTATTTCCTCTCTTTAATATACGTTTCTGTAAGAACTAGTTTATTATCCTCCTGTGGAACTGATGGTAGCTGATTCTTCAAACCATTTGAAAGCTGAAGCTTCAAACATATTCATTATCTTAATTTCTATTTTCAATAAATTTTCTGTACCAGGATTTTATAGTCCCCAGATATAATTCCCATGATCACCTTATTACTGACTCTTCTATTTAGGCTAATGCCCGATCATTGTTCCTTCAAAAGAAGGTGTATCTCACCCCAAATTTACTGGACAGAATATGCTCTGCTTCCAAAAGGGAAAGAGTAGCTATGTTCCATGTTGGTGATAGTAACAAATACGGCAGACACTGCAGGTGAAAGCTGAAGGACACTACAGATCCATGTGCACCTGGAGCAGGAGATAGGAGGGGGAGGCACACAACAGATCATCTAAGGCTCTGAGGAGAAGCGAGGCGTGATTCTCTGGGAAGTAAAGACATTCAACAACAACCATATATATGAGGGAATGAAAAATCTACACAGAGACCCAGGCAAGATGCAAGTTCAAAAAGGCCTGAGAAGACCTTAAGGCTTCATCTCAGGCTAATCCCAAGACTCAAAGTTCAAAACTAATAAATATAGGATTGCCCTGACACAGAGCCAATTTGCAAAGACTGGGAAAGGCAGCTGTTTTACCAAATGCCCAATTTTCAACAACAACTAATCACAAGTCATACAAAGAAACAGGAACATTGAGCTCACTCGAAAGACAAAATGAATCTGCAGAAACTGTCCATGAAGAAGCACAGATATCAGTCTATGTAAACAAACCTTTAAAGCAACTGTTCTAAATATGCTCACGGAGCTAAAGAAAAACACAGACAAAAAAAATTAAAGGAAAACAGGAAAATTATATATGAACAAAATGAGAATTTCAAAAATATAAATAGAAAATATCATAAAAGAACCAAACAGGGCTTCCCTGGTGGCGCAGTGGTTGAGAGTCCGCCTGCCGATGCAGGGGACATGGGATTGTGCCCCGGTCCGGGAGGATCCCACATGCCGTGGAGCGGCTGGGCCCGTGAGCCATGGCCACTGAGCCTGTGCATCCGGAGCCTGTGCTCCGCAACGGGAGAGGCCACAACAGTGAGAGGCCCGCGTACCGCAAACAAACAAACAAAAAGACAGACATGCTCATTGCAGCACTATTTACAATAGCCAGGACATGGAAGCAACCTAAATGTCCATCGATAGTTGAATGGATAAAGAAGATGTGGCACATATATACAATGGAATATTACTCAGCCATAAAAAGAAACAAGATTGAACTATTTGTAGTGAGGTGGATGGACCTAGAGTCTGTCCTACAGAGTGAAGTAAGTCAGAAAGAGAAAAACAAATACCGTATGCTAAAACATATGTATGAAATCTAAAAAAAAAAAAAAAGAAAAGAAAAAAAAGGGTTCTGAAGAACCTAGAGGCAGGACAGGAATAAAGATGCAAACATAGAGAATGGACCTGAGGACGTGGGGAGGGGGAAGGGTAAGCTGGGATGAAGTGAGAGAGTGGCATGGACTTATATACACTACCAAATGTAAAATAGATAGCTAGTGGGAAGCAGATGCATAGCACAAGGAGATCAGCTCGGTGCTTTGTGACCATGTAGAGGGGTGGGATAGGGAGGGTGGGAGGGAGACGCAAGAGGGAGAGGATATGGGGATATATGTGTACATATAGCTGATTCACTTTGTAATACAGCAGAAACTAACACACCATTGTAAAGCAATTATACTCCAATAAAGATGTTTTAAAAAATCAGTATTTTGCCACGTGTAATGACTTAATGGTTGTAGTTAATGATCATCAACTGCTGCTAATATTACAAAAATGAAACCCTAAATAATAACTTTCTCTGAATGTAAGTACACAACCCTTATAAAATAGTAGGGTGCTTTTTTTCTCCAAAATAAATCCAATCCAAATCTTATCAAGTATCTATTTCACTATCAATATACAAGAAATAGGAAAAACAAAAGAACATGTCGAACAACAATATAGCATGACATCAGCAAAGCCAGGGCTATAGAAAACCCTAAAGGACAAACAATCCAGTTTTCTCAGCAATATAAACAACAATAACAACAACAAAGGTAAAGATGAATCAACGAGTTTCAGAAGCGAATCGCTATTTAATCTTCTTTAAAAATATAAACTAACTGATGATATTAAGAAATTATTGCTGGAAAATGTTTGAAAAAATTCATTTGCCTTACATACGAACATGCGCACAGCCCTGAAACAGGAAACTGCTTGGTGTAGCTCCCGAAACAGATATAGGACCAGTGTGGTTCAAGATTAATTAGTGAGAGGGCAATTGACATGCGATGGATGAAGTGATGGTTGAGGTTGGAGAGATAAGCAGAGGACTACTGTATATATATAATCTCTTTAGATTTGAACACTATAAACAAATTTAGGTGTGTATTTTGTGGCTGCAGAGGTTTTTAAAAATATTTTATTTTGTCTTCTTTTTTCTTTTTTAAGGCAATACCAAAATGTAGTTCCATTCTTTTTATCCTTATTTGAAAGCTTGGTCTCCTAAACAAACTAGGAGTAGAGCACGTTTGGAAAAAGATGCTCAAAAGTGATCGTTTCCCTTTCCTTTTCATGCCTCATCCGCCTTTACCACCTCCGCTTGAGGAAGCTCTTCATTAATTGGTAACATTGAGGCAATGAGACCAAAGTCAGTTCTGAGAGACATTTAAAGGAATTGATAACTAAGGGACTTCCCTGGCGGTCCAGTGGTTAAGACTCTGTGCTTCTAATGCACGGGGTGCAGGTTTAATCCCTGATGGGGGAACTAAGATCCCACATGCTGCACGGTGTGGCCAAAAAATTAAAAAGAAAATAAAAAAAGGAATTGATAATGAATACCTGCTTTTCGGATTGTGATGATGGTCTATCAACAAAACTTCACTTTTTATAGAGGCAAATACTCTCAGAGATATAAAAACTGAGATAAAGCATAAGCGTTTTGCTTTTTCCCCCCTTATAAATCTTTACTTGGTCTTCCCTCTACAAAATGAATGAGAGAACAAATCTATGTTATAGATGTTGCATTTCTTACAAATTGAAGATTTGTAGCAACCCTGCATTGAGCAGGCCTATCGCACCATTTTTCAACAATATTTGCTCACTTCATGTCTCTGTGTCACACTTTGGTAATTCTCACAGTATTTCAAACTTTCTCATTATTATTATATTTGTGATGGTGATCCGTGAATAGTGATCTTTGATGTTACTATTGCAAGGATTACAAGTCGCTGAAGGCTCAGGTGAGGCGTAGCATTTTTTTACCAATAAATTAAAGTATTTACATTGTTTTAGACAAAATACTATTCCACACTTAATAGATTACAGTACAGTGCAAACAACTTTTATATGTACTGGGAAACCAAAAAAAATGGTGACACTTTATTGCAATATTCACTTTATTGCTGTGGTTTGGAACGAACCTGGGATATCTCTGGGGTATGCCTGTAATTGCATTCCTGGATATGCATCACTGTTAATTTTTTGAACAGAGGCATATCCATGTGTCTGAGATAAGAGTGTTAGTATTTATTTAGATTTTGAAGGAGACACTAGAAAGTCAGAATAACAATTTAAAATGTGTAATGCATCTCCCTACTTTGGGAGGTATTAAAAAGTTGACAATCAATGAACAAGATGATCTCATATCTCCATATAGTCCTAAGAGTCTGTGGTCTTTGTTTACAGAACGGTGATACACTCTTTTATTAGTGATAAATGGGAAAATGATCATTGCAGCCAGTGGCAATTCAAGCTAATTAAATGGATCTGGCCCGCCACCTTGTGGCCAGAAGTGCAATAACATAATTTTTTCCGGGCTTGGGGGCTGTCTTGCAAGTTGGCTCATCAGCCTTTCACCCAGATCAAAACAGCATCAGAGTCATTGCGGATGGAAGACCGTTGGCTTGTTTTCTTAAAAATGTGCGAGAAGCTTCTTTCTAGAGCTTCCACTCATCTGTAGCAGAAATCTAGTTCATTTAATGGAATTGTCTTAGATTCTGCTGCACTGTAAGGATTAATGGAGAAGGAAATACAGATCTGGCAAGAATTATTCTAGGACTGTCACTTACTAGGAAAATGAAGCAAATTCAGAAGGAAAGCTACTATTTCCAGAACTGGTACCAATGAGTTTGTTAGACAAAAAGCATCCAATTGAATTGTTCAGAACCCTGGCTGCAGAGATCCCTTGAGGGGTTTGTAAAAAGTAAAGATGCCCAGACCCTCCCCTATGTCCCGATACTGAAGAGGGGCCCCTGGTTGGTATCAGCTGTTTTTAAAAACGCACTACTGATGCCAATGCAACCGGTATTGGAAACACCATGTACCTTAAACCCACTCAGTGGGATGGTTGGTAATTTTAATTCAATGTGGTTATAAAAACCCAGGTTGGGCTTCCCTGGTGGCGCAGTGGTTGAGAGTCCGCCTGCCGATGCAGGGGACACGGGTTCGTGCCCCGGTCTAGGAAGATCCCACATGCCGCAGAGCGGCTGGGCCTGTGAGCCACGGCCGCTGAGCCTGCGCGTCCGGAGCCTGTGCTCCGCAACGGGAGAGGCCACAACAGTGAGAGGCCCGCGTACCGCAAAACAAACAAACAAACAAACAAAAAACCCAGGTTATTTTGTTCAAGAATAAACAAACAAACCCCCCTACATAACAGCAGTCATATGCAAATGATAACACACCAACGTTATCCAAATTTTTAAAATAATTAAAAGAAACCCAAAATTTTTCTTGACTAGGCCCCAATAAATCTGTTCTATCTCTATATCTATATATCCATCCCTAATGGTAGTCTTCTAGTTTTCATTCCTTTTTAAGCCTAGATACATTTTATTGTGGACCTTATTGTGAATTTCTCTCATCGTTTGGCAAGAATAAACTCTACCTAGTGGTTCTAAAGATTCCATCTGTATACGGAAAACCTTGCTTAAAATGTAGTTTCCCGTGTTTACCTCTCAGAAATTCACATGACTAAGTTTGAAGGAGTGATTAGAAACCTCCCATATTTAGCCACCAATCCAGACGAATCAGATGCTTGTAATTTCATGCATCTCACAGAAATATTGCTTAGTCATACCATGCAACTTGCTGATTCACTGAGGGTGTGGGGTGTGTTTTAGATAAGGAATGTTCAAATATTCTCTACTACAGTGATTTTCAAAGTGTGATCCTTGAACCAGTAGCATCAGTTATCACCTGGAGACACCTTAGAAATTCACATTCCAGCCCCACTCTACACCTCTGGAATCAGAAACTCTAGGAGTGGGGCTCCCAAAACTATTTTAACCAGCCCTCTAGGTGATTCTGATGCAGTCTTAAATTTGAGAATCACTGATCTCCTCCTACCACCCCATCCTCCTTGATGGCTTTTTGATGTAACTTCTCCTTGTTCTGAGAATTTTTTCCTCCCCCTCCTAACACGTTTTCAGGAAGGAACCATGCCCCATGCCTATGTATCAATATAAGGGAAAGTGCATGGGATTTGAAATTACAAGACTTGGATCCCAGCTCTCTCAATTACTGGGAGTAAAACCATGCATAAATGCTTTCACCCTCTGAGCATATTTCCTCACTAAAAACTGGAAAGGGAACATTTATCCAGGATAAAGAGTCACAGCTGTGCTTGAAACTTTAGCTCATTTAATCAACACCCACTGCTACAGTTGGCATTACCACTAATTCATAGATGAGGAAACAGAGAAGGGTAGCCATGATTGTCTAACCCTGATCCATTGGACACAAACCTTGTTTTTTTTGTTCTGTTTTTTTTTTTTGCAGTACACGGGCCTGTCACTGCTGTGGCCTCTCCCATTGCAGAGCACAGGCTCCGAACGCGCAGGCTCAGCGGCCATGGCTCACCGGCCCAGCGGCTCCGCGGCATGTGGGATCCTTCCGAACCGGGGCACGAACCCGTGTCCCCTGCATCGGCAGGCGGACTCTTAACCACTGCGCCACCAGGGAAGCCCTGGACACAAACCTTTTGACAGTGTTTTCTCATCTGCAAAACGTGGATAATGACTCCAAGAGTTTGTTGTAAGGATTAAATAAGACAATGGAGTTGGGAAGGATTTGGAAAAGGTAAACATATGTTTTATGTATTATCTTGGCAGTTTGGTGGGTTGCGTGGAATCAGCATGCCCAAATCTTCAGCTAAGGGAAACCAACAGCTAAAAAATGTAAAGGAGAAACCAGAGGTTCCTTCCAGGTGGCTCCGTGATTTGATAACTTAAGAGTTCTCCTCGTCTCAGGCTTCCTAGGTAATCTGGGGTGGAGCCAGGTGCAGCTCTGCTGGTCAAAGGGTGAGAGCAGAGGCCTTGCCCATCAAGGAACACAGAGAGACATCTTTTCCTTTTCTTTCTTTCTTTCTTTCTTTTTTTTTTTTTTTAGTTTTTATTGGAGTATAGTTGATTTACGATGTTGTGTTACTTTCATGTGTACAGCAAAGTGAATCAGTTATACGTAGACATATATCCACTCTTTAGAGAGATAACCTTTTCTGTTTTTTGCCCTGAAGGATGGGCTTAAGCCATCAATACTTACAAAGACCAGTTTTCAATTTTCAGAAGAGCCTTGCTAATGAGAACCCTGTAACTATTTTCAGGAGCTTAAAAAAAAAAAAAAGCCATCTCTGCCTGCTGCCCTCTCAGCTGAATATCCTGCCACAGTCTGAAGCAGACGGCTTGGGCCACCAGCCCTGCCTGCAGGAACCACGTCAGCTCTGCCCATCAGGACTGCAGCAGGAGGGACCACTTCCCAGCAAGAAATGCCTGCAGGTATGTCTCACTAGAAAAAGCCAAGCGTCTTCTTCAGTGTTCTCGGAGGAACCACAGCTCAACACAGACCCCTGCCTACAGGGAATGCTACATTTTTTTTTTCTTTTTTCTCCTATTGAATGTTCCCTGATATACTTCTCTTGCCAAATAAGTGGATTTCTAATTGTATGTTTCAAGTAGAAGACAAATGAGTAAAACCTGAAGATAGAACCGTGGTTAGTCGTTTGACTGTTCGTGTTTGTTTGAGGAACAACTTAGGAAGAATAAGCGAGAATGAGGTAGGTACTTATATCTTGTAAAAACATATCTCTCTATAATCCTATTGGTTCTGTTTCTCTGGAGAACCTTAACTAATATAGTGAGACAAGTATTCCAGATAAATCTTTGGAAAGTCTTGAGGTTATAAAAATCTTGGTGAGTTTGCGGATCTGAGAGCGCCACTAAATCTACCGCATGAACAGCAAAGGGCAGAGTGACCCTAGCTGAAGCTGGTTACAGAAGCAAGCAGCAAACAGTGAGGAAGTAACTTACCAATGTATGTTCTCTTCTAGTTGACTTTGAAGGTTTAATTTTGCTCCCAAGGATGCCTCTTCTAGCTACATAAATTTGAGATTTGTATTTAATATGCATGATATGGAAAATGCCCCCATCTGCTTTAGTCTTTCTTGCTGTATTGTACTGTATGGTAGGTTTTGTTTTGTTTTATTTTGTTTTGCGGTACGCGGGCCTTTTACTGCCGTGGCCTCTCCCATTGCGGAGCACAGGCTCCAGACGCGCAGGCTCAGCAGCCATGGTCACGGGCCTAGCTGCTCCGCGGCATGTGGGATCTTCCCAGACCGGGGCACGAACCCGCGTCCCCTGCATCGGCAGGCGGACCCTCAACCACTGCGCCACGAGGGAAGCCCCAAAGTAATAAAGTTTTGAGCCAGGAGGATGGCCACCTAAGACACAGACTAGATTTCCCCAGCTCCATTTGCAGTAGAAGTGACCAGGTTACTCAGTTCTGGCCAGTAGAAATCAGTGGCGCTGTCCTTAGCACCTTCAGGGAGCGTTCCTTCAGAGAGAGCGGGGCTGTGTGCTGTCCTCTTCCGGCTCTCTTCCTCCATCGGATTACAGGGAACAGATGGTGCCTCTGACTTTCAGGCTGAAGATTACACCCAATTGATACGGAACAGAGAGGGCAAGAGTAGCCTCAGGAGACAGAGCCATCATGCCAGACCTGGACATTTTTACACAAGAGCAGAGTAAGTGTCCTGTGTAAGCCACTGTTATTCTAGCTTCATGATACTTGTCCTTGTATAATCCGCGCACTGGGGCTACTTCTGGAGAGAGTTCAGTAAACAGGCAGGACAAGAAAGGGGATTCCAGATAGAGAGTGACATAAGGAGAGGACCTGGAGTGTAAAAGTATTTGGTATATTTGTAATCAGCGAGCACAAGCAAATCAGGACAGGGCACCACCACAGAGAGAAACTGAAACACTATAGCTTCAGCCTTTAATCTGATCCAAGCTGCACGTGGAATCCCTGAAAGGCCCCAACCTGCTGTGACCGTGGGGAAGACCCGCACGTGAGGTTTGCAATCAGCCGGTCCTGGGTTTGAATCTCGCTCAGAGTTAGCTATTTGATCTTGGCAAAGTTCCCTTCCTTTCTCCTATTTAGCAAATTGAATTAAAACATTCACCTCAGCGTTTATTTTCCAAGATTAAGGGAGAAAACCTTGAGCATCTTGCACAGTGATTTATACTTAATAACTGGGCCGATAAAGGCTTTGTTCTCTCCCACCCTTTCTCCTTGAATTTGCCTCCTGGCTCACTTGTGGGTACTTAAGAAGTGTGGGTCCTCAAGGGATCTGTCATTTAGGGGTCATAAAATTGACAAAGAAGGCAAACAAAAAAAGACACCTAATTTGCCATTCCAGGACCAGCCTGCTGGGACCACAGGCAGGAGAAAGTGCTTCTGGGCGCTGCAGTCACATGGAGTACAGGACATCCCAGCCGAGGGCATCCTCTCCAGAACGCAGCGTTTCATACAGTTCCTTGGGCTTGGGTGGTATAAAAACTAATGGGCCGGGGGCTTCCCTGGTGGCGGCCCAGTGGTTGAGAGTCCGCCTGCCGATGCAGGGGGAAATGGGTTCGTGCCCCGGTCGGGGAAGATCTCACATGCCGCGGAGCGGCTGGGCCCGTGATCCATGGCCGCTGAGCCTGCGTGTCCGGAGCCTGTGCTCCGCAACGGGAGAGGCCACAGCAGTGAGAGGCCCGCGTACTGCAAAAAAAACAAAACAAAACAACAACAACAAAAAACTAATGGGCAGGAGTTATATTTGTTAATGTGTGTACAGCATGATGAATATTTGGACATTTTATAGTTGTTTAGCAAAAAATAAGCTTAAAAAAAAGATTCATGTTGCTTCTAACCTGATAAGGCTGAAAAATGTTCCAGCTACTCTGTCCCACATCTAGGTGTTTTTTTTTCACCTGCTGCTGTGGAAAAGGGGAACGGCAAGACCATCTTTGATAATAAACAGCAGCTACTGCCAGCCAGAAATCAATCCTCCAGGAGAGTTTATTAACCAAGAGGAAAAGCGCCCTCTTGGCTGTATTTCCCGTCAGTCTGAAAACGGCTTTTGGAGACACCCTGCTCAACACATGCCGCTTCATTTTCCCTGACTCACGGGCCACGTGATGCGTTTGCCGATGAACGTCCTGTGGTATTGCCAGAGGCTAAAAACACAAAAACCTAGATTATTCCTGCCAGCTAGCCTAAGTCACTGGCATTTTAGTTTTAAATAAGACTTACTAATAGGCAATAATGCTATTTAATGATTTGCAAAGGATTTAGTATTCACAACCTATGATGTAATTATTATATCTGACAGGAAGGAAATTCAGAATTTCCTGTAATACAAAAAATAAATTGGCCCATGTCACCGAGCTGGATAAGTGGCAGAGCTGGGGTTCAAGCCCTATGCCCTGCCTCCAAATCTTCTTTCTAGAAAGCTCCAAGGTGTTCCCAAAGTTCCTTGAATGGCCCTTTTGTAACTTGTGCTTTTATGGATAATTGAGTTCTTAATTACCTTAGTCCCTGAGCTGAAACCTTCAATCCTACCAGAAGCTACTATGCTTTCACTATTTTTTGAGCATCCACTCTAGGCCAGGCACTGTTCTGACCAGTTTGTGTAAACCACTGAACAAAATAAAGCTTCTGCCTTTGTGGAGCTTACAGTCTAGTGAGAGCAGGCCATGAACTCGAGGAAACGTCAGAAGGTGATAAGTGCTCAGCTAAAAGTAGATCAAGGAGGGAACGAGTGGGAGGGGCGAGTGGGTGGAGTTTGCTGCGAGTGGGTGGAGTCTGTTGAAATATTAGAAGAGGTGCTCTGGGTAGCCTGAGACGGCAGCTAAGCCAAGACTCGAAGGTGGTAGGGAGCCAGTCAGCCAATGTTAGCACCTAAAACATGGCTTATTTTTCCTTTTCTTTGAGTATCAAGCAAAGCAATCACCAAGCTTTGACTGAGTGATGTTGAGGCAACGCTGAGCCCTCTGAGATGTGTAAAAACAGATGTCTTACTCCCCAAACCCAAGCGCTCAGGATCACTTCATGCAAGTTTTAGGTGCTCAATAACCTCTGGACAGAAGTCACGAGGCTCTTAAATCAATCCACTGCTATGTTGAAAGTAGAACTGTCAAAACTGATTGGTCCGCACTGTGAAATACGCACCAGGAGTGACTAGGGTCGTCCGTTACTCACTGCTGAAATATGTATGCAGGGCACAGTGCATGTGGGGACGTCATCGGACTCCTTCTAGGGGTGATCCCTTCCTGTTCCTTCAAACTTTGAAAATAACCTGGTCATCTGTATTTACAAAGTACTAAAGTGCCCTTAACAGTAAGAATGAAAGTAAAATATATATATATAGAGATAGATATATATAGATATGGTCCTATAACACAACAGGGGAAACAGGCTGACATCTTCACAACATCTTACAGCTTTGGGGATGAGGACTCAAATGTTTTTTGTTTAGGCCGTTTGAAGCATGAGAAAAACAAGCTCTGTAGCCCTGAATCGTCCACGGGAGGGTACGCCACAGGCTGGAGCTGACCAAACTGCAGGCCCCACGCTGTAACATCCAGGTAAACAAAGGGGCAGGTGAAGAGTAGGGGGGCTAGGAAGGAACTAGTTACTCGGGCGGCAGTAAAGTGACCAACTGGACTCAGAGCCATTCAAGGACAAAGTGGACCAGTTTCTGAAAATAACTGGTGGTTTCGTGCAGCAAAAACAAAACGAGGATGAATGCTTGGAACTTGGTCAAATTTGTCGGAGTAAAAAATATATCCCGAAGAAAACACAGCTAGAAACAGTTGATTCCAAGTTTTGTATCGAGTAAAAGAGAAGTGGATGGAATCAGTTTATCAACTAGTTTTTTTCAGAAATGACTTGTTATCGCAGTTGACTTGGGGCTGTATCCACGGGCAAGTGTACACGGGCCGTCCCAGCCCACATACAGAATCTCAAAATCACACCACACCCATCACACTGGGTGGTTACCGACATGCGATGTATTGATAGAACTGCGTGCTTAATACACGCAACGGGGTCACAGCAACTTGCAATAACTGACAATAGTGTGTCCAAAGGGTGAACGCACCAGGGCAGAGCCTGGGCACCAGCCAGCTCCGGAGAGTGCTGTTCACACCACCACGGCAGGGCACCCCCTGGAGCTGTGCAAGGCAGTGCCCCTGTCTGCCTAATCACCGCTATTCACGATTTAACCATTTGTTTTGCTCTTCTGCAATCTTAACTTCTGATTTCACAATATGGTCCGTGAACTTTTTTTTTTAAAGGGACACAGTGCTTTAAAGGAAGAAAACAACTCTGCATTGGGGAAGAAAATAGAATGAAGCAGAGCAATCTACCATTCAGGAATGGCCTTCGTCGGTCTCTACGCACACTGCGCTGGGGCAGGCTGCACTGGGATGGATGGTGGGACTAAGCTTCCCTTTTTACACTCAGTATAAAGAGCGTGACCATACAACATTGTGTCCACTGGGGGACTTGTGACAGTGCAATAGGGAACCATTAATAAACCAGTCAGGACAGGAAGCACCAATCTAGACTGTCCTTGGCAAACCCAGATGTATACTTATCCTACAGCTGTATCTGAGAGCTTGCTACCAAAATATATAGTAAAAGTTAAGGACTCACTCAACTCTGCCGTTGACGTCATACTGGCCTCCAAGGGAAGAATGGACTTATGTGACACACCATTCAAGACTGGTCCCCAGGAACATGCATCAGGGTGTCAGTCAATCTTACGTGAGACCCAGTTAACGAAAGGACATTTCCTAACCTGCTTTTAGTTCAAGATGACTCACAATGGACTGAGGGTGCTAAGAAGCTTTAAAGCTTGGCCAGCAGGGAACAGGGAAATGATGCTGAGATACTGATGTGCAGGAAGAGCATCATATCCAACTGAGAACAATGAAATATCCAGCCTGCCTTTGTCTCCGAACTCGGCTGTTTAAACTTTATGCAGGTACCTAGGTCAGAGGGCTGGTCTAATATGGTATGTAATGTCCCATCCAAGGATAAACTTTTTCTACCAGGAAAATCTAGAGATAAGTAGGACCAAAATAAGCAAAGGCCTGCTGGGGGAGGCACGGCCTCTAAATTCAAGGCCCTTCTCTGGTTTAGCAACGGCCTACAGTCTCCCGCGCCACTGCTTCCAATGCGTATGGAGGACGGGGGAGCTGCCATGTGTTTTTCTTTTAAACATTTATCCAATCTCATTCCTAAGTAGTGTGGGCAAGTCTTTAGTGTCAAGTTCATTATCTTAATTCCAGTAATAGCTTCCATTTGGCTTTATCAGAAACACCCCAATACCTGCCAGTAGTGACAGGTGTCCATTTCCAATGCCTTGACGTCAACGTGAAAATTCCTTAGAACTTTCTGTACTTCCTGCATGTGGTCTTTGCTGGGCTTGGGCTTCTCCTACCCTTCCTCTCAGTCCTAACTTAACTCTCAGCCAGCACACTGGGCATGATTTGGGCTTGGTGGTGGGTGGAATCCTGCCATGGATCCCTTATGACCATCTGCTTCTTTTCTGCTGACTCTTATATTTCCATAAAACTCTACAGAGGTAGACAGCACGTGGGGATATAGCCCTGCAAGAGATTAAAGATTAGAAATGGATAGAAGTTCTTTCAGAAAGGAATTTGTGCTAATCTGTTTTTCATTGTCTCTGAACAGGCACCCCACCGCCTACCTACGCATCGCTTCCTGAATGAAGACTCCCTAAGGTCGGACGGCATCAAGCTTGTTCTGACCCCAGGAGCCTTAAGGAGGCGCCATTTGTCGCCTTGGGAGATGGTGGCCTCTTGTTGACCAAGACGTGAAAAGAACAGGTTGGGTTAGGACTTACAGCAAAACCAGGTACCAGAGCAACGCCTCTGCAACCTCAGCGTGCAGCAGTCACGAGGAGCCGGTTAAAAATGCAGCTGCCTACGCTGAGGGGCTGAGTCAGCCGAATCTGCGCAAGGCCTAGACATCTGCATCTTAACAAGCACCCCCCCCCCCATCCGCCCCCAATCTTCTAACGCAGGCAGTCTTCCACCTTCAGCTCTGAGGAACACGTAAAGCGGTGACAAGGCATTCATCTGCGGAGGAGAAAATCACCCACGTTGCACCGACACCCTGGGCACGCTGCCCCGCCTCCATTCACCTTTGGACGGTGACTCCTGGGCAGTGACGGGCAGGGTACACGTCTGGCCGCGCGTGGGCACCCAGCCGACAGCCACCCCAACTCTAAGTTTTCTGCTTGGAGTCCACACGCCGTCTATTCTAAGACGTACTAAATAGAAGCGACATTTCTGAACTCACGGCAGGTTTTTACGCAATTCTTTTATTTCCTCGGCCTGACAGCAGAAACTTCATGATACAAGAGCCTGCAGCTGACAGAACTGACACACGGATTTCCACCACGGGAAGGACCCTTTTCATTAGCGGAGATGAACTGAAGTGTCCCATCTGAGTGCAATTCCCGCTTCCCACTCCCACCCACATCATAACCCCTAAAGTGAAAACGATCAGAATCAGATAGAATCCCCAGGAACTACTAAAAGTCACCCTCTCAAATGTTTCTATCTAGCAGCTGTGGTAAGTGAAAACCCAAGGAGGGAAGCAGCTGGCCCTCACTGGGCATTTCCGTGCGTGTGAGAGTGAAGGGCAGCAGCCCGGGAGCAAGAATTCTGCATGAGCGGGGGCTGTGGACAATCCATCTTACCTCACACCCGCCCCTTCCATACGTAACTCATCTTTGTCCCCATCCATGGAGTGAAGTTTGGGAAATGCCAGATGAGGGGTTTTAGCCTATCACTGGAAATGGCGGAGGCTCATTCAAGGCCAAGGTAGGTGTGGGGAAAAGGGGCACCGAAGAGCAAAGCAGGTTAGACAGAGATGCTCAATACTTTGTCAGTTCCAGTTTAATGCTATCAAGACTCTCTTGGCAATCCTGACATCCCTCACGCCTGGCCTCTATTTTCCAGCAGAAGGAGAGCTCCATCTAAGTGTCTGGGTCTGACGTCTACTGCCACCACTGGGGTGGGTACTGTGATGCTTGTGAGATGACAATGGGATGCGGGAGGAGATGTGGAGGTAGGAGAGGTCAGGGGTCACAATGCTTCAATTACAATGGGTCTCTTTTGGTCCCCAGGAATGGTCCACTACCAGTGATCCTAGAACATTCCCATCCCCTTTCCCTACATGTCTTGTGCAAATGTCAAACATAGAATCTCTGCCCAAAGAGAAGGAGAGCGGAAAGTTACGGGTGGTCCACGATCTCTGGCCCCAACTTGCCCACCCCCCGATTCTTCTATGGAAATCCCACGAAAGTTAATTCGCAGCAGTGTTGTGAGACTAGAGCATCCTCATTTTCCTATGAAGCCAAAAAACAGCTCTGTCCTGACATGCTTTCTCCCTGGGCCGAGAAAGCAGCAAAAAATATCAATTGAGCATGTGAAAATATGGTGATGGTGTGTGCAGTGTAGTGTTTCCAGATGTCTTCACCTTCTGTCTCCTCCACGGGGGGAGCCCTCCCCCCCTCTCTCCCCAAGCCCCACACACGCCCCTCCCCCTGCCCCGAGTCCGGGTGCTCCCATCGGCCGGCTTCCGCCACTCACTTCCCGTAGACACTCTCGTCACTGTAGGCCACGTACAGAAAATAGTCTTCCTCGTGGTTGTCCTAGGGGAAGAGGTAAGACGACGGTTTAGAAAACATCATCACATTCATCATCCCTAGGATTCAGAGCCTCACACAACTCTGTAAGGCAGGCAGAGGAGGTACCATCAGTCCCCATTGAAAAGAGCATCGAAGCAGCAGCAGAAGTGGCTGGGATTCAACTCTGAACTCTGAGTTCACAAAAACCTTCGTGGAGAACACCATACACACCAGGGATACAAACATGACCCCTAAAAGGCTCACGCTGGCAAGGGGAACATAGATCCAATGTAACTATAGATACTGGAATAAAAACTAATAGAGAATGTATGCTGTGGAATAAAAATGAGAGGTTATTAGGAAAGTTTGCACAAGTCACTAATGGGACACAAAAAGAAGGCAGTATTGTGTGAAACCCTTTAAGGAATAATAATGCAGTAACAATCTTAGGTGATATAGCACGATAAAGTCCTTTATTATAGTTTTCTCATCAGATTCTGACAGTTTACCAATTAAACCAAATAAAAACACTCAAGTTATTCCCTCCAACTGAGTTTATCTGTGAAGACAAATGAATCCATTTACAGACTGCCGTAATTTTAAATTTCATTTTATCTGGAATTTTTGCAGTCAGAAACCACTTCCTGCTGTTTCAATAAAGACGATCCAATGTTAAAACACTATAGCAAGGCAAAACTAAAAAGAGAATTCAAAGGGACTGAATCTAGTGGGCTGCTCACTCCGTAAGGGACAAGTGGCATCTGATCTCCCAGAGCCTGACACGGCCTCGTGAAAGGAACCTGATAAACAACACCTCCTGCCCCACTTCCCAGGTATGTTGGTAACACACCTGGGATGTTGATAACACACCTGGGACAAAAGCTAGAGAAGGCCAGACTGCACAGTATTGTCACCAGGACCATTACCTCATACAGCTGGCCCATGGTCGCGCTAGTGGGAGGGATGGTGTTGTTGACAAAGAAGAATAAGGCGTCTTCGGGTCTCAGGTGGATCCTCTTCCGGATTAAGAAGTAGAACTGGCCAACTAGATGAAGGAAGGTTTTAGAAAAGGAAGGAAAGGAGGAAGAAAATGAGAGGTTAGCAGAACGGTAAGATCCAGAAAAAAAATCCTACTGCACCTGTTTCCAAAAGTACCAGACTTAACAATCACCTGAGCAGAGCCCAATACCGTCCTACAGCGTTAGAAATAAAAAGTGACACTCAAGGAAGCCTGCATATTTCTTGACATGCCATCGAGGAGTTTAATTCCTCAATCCTTCCCCACTTTACTCAATTTCAGACCTAATGTTAGCATATCCACTCAAGGCCTGAGGACACCTTTGAGGGAATACAACGTGTCTCCAGACTGAAACACTCCCATCATTGTCTAAATCGGACTTGAAACACACTTCCAGGGAATTCCCCGGCAGTCCAGTGGTTAGGACTCTGGCCCTTTCACTGCCAGGGCCCGGGTTCGATCCCTGGTCGGGGAAATAAGATCCTGCAAGCCACGTGGTGCAGCCAAAAAGAAGAAGAAAAAAAGAAAGAAAGAAACACACTTCCCACTCCCACCTAAGACAAACTTGTGACGGGAAGCGGTCTAATAGACTGCAGTAATCTCAGCACAATTAGTCACCCCAATGTTGGGGCAATGAGTGGGGTTCGATGCGTTACCCTTCACTGAGCACACTGAAAGATTTCTAGAAGGCTGATATGCAAATCGAATAACTCTGGAGCAAACACATCTACAAAATCTTTCCAAGTGTCTCCTGGATGCACTGGTTACTCCATTAAGAATCAACGTGAAGAATGAATGTATCCTATCCAAACAGTATCTACAAGATGTATTAACAAAAAACTGTAGCTTGAGACAAGGTATTCAGCTGAGAATCTCTAAAATGTGATTCTCCCAATAAACTAGTCTGGTTTTCCTTTGGGAGTAAATTGGTATCACAATAACAAAGCTGAATTTTAAGCGGTTTAAATAATGGACGTCGGATCTTTTCTTTCATGCTTTTGTACTTTGCTGCATCTAAATCAAACAAAGCACTATCATGGGAAATGCTTAAGGAAATTGGTGATGGGAAAGAACTATGACATCACCGTTTTTGAATCACCTAACTCTCAGGAGAATCCCACTCACTCTCTTCAATTCTACTTCCTCTCAATCCCACAGTCGCACGCACACAGGAAGGACTGGGAATGCTTTCCCATGGGAGGAAGTTGTCAGGGGAGGGAAGGAGCATTACCAGTGAGGTCAGAGGGCACTAGGTACTTCCTCTTGTCCAGATCAGGCACCCTGGCCTTGGGAGCCTTCTCCACGATCACCTGGGAGGAGAAGTAGAAAGTGGGGATAAAAACTTCAGAATCCAACCTAGTATTTTCCCCTCTGCATCCTACAGTTGCCCTATCTGAAGTGAGTTTGTCTAGGGCCGATACAGCTTTTCCATTTCTTATTCCCCCTTCCCCCTTACAAAATGTATGGGGAAGTGGACTTTCGTAATAAGGTTATGGTGTTATTACTGCAATAACAAAAGGATGAGGAGGGCATGTTATGAAAAGTAAAGATTTTAAAACCTTGATTTTAATTACGAATTACCTGTAAGGTATACTATAGGATATATACTTTCTGGTATTTAGTTAAAGCACCAAGAAGATTGTCTGAATTTTCTCAGATGGTCCTGAGTACCTATTAGTTTTATTCTTTCATATAAATGCTATTTATTAAAGGTACAGATAATGTGGTTCAAATTTTATACTTTATCAAAATTTTTGAGAACTGAAAAAAATATATTCAAGACACTATTAACTGAAAAAAAAGTAAGTATTAAAACAGTTCTTATATTCTTTAATATGATGTCAGTACAATAACTAACCCATTAGTCAATACTGATTATCTGTTAGGATTTTAAGAGATTTTTCAATGTCTGCATTAAATATTTCTATAATATTTCAAGTTTTAGAAAGATCATATATGGCTGAAATGAAAAGAAAAGAAGATATGTAAAATTTAAAGACTCTTTATACATGAAGATTTATAAAATAGAAAATATCTTATAAATAAATTTTTAATATTAATTTAAATATACTTAAATGTAATTATATAAATATATTTACTATTTATATATTATATGATATAATATTTAATTTCATTTAAAAATATTTAAAATCTATTGTAAAACCATCAGCTTTAGAGTTTTAGTTTAGAAAATATAATCACTCTAGGCAGAAGATATGGGAAGTACAGAAAATTTAAAGAAATAGAACTATACACTGGACAAGTATCCCTAGTAGCTTGTGACCTTCAACAGGTCACTTAACCTCTCTGAGCTTCAGCATTCCAACAAGTAAATGGAAGACGATAACTTTCAAACACATCTTTTACAGAGGCATGGAACTGATACAATGAACTTGAATAATCCATAACATTTTAAGTGAAAAGGCTTTGTAAATTACAAAGATCTAAACATAAGGATTGATTTGGAGAAATCTGAAGCTTTTAAATTTAAGGGGAGAGAATACCAAGTGAAAAACCTACTTATTTTTGCACAGAAAAAGAATCCTGCACCTGGAAGACCAGAAGGACGTGATCACACTTAACAATAAAAATAAATCCAGTTGCAAAATAAATGAGTCACAGGTACAAAATGTCTAGTGTGAGGAATATAATAATAACTAAGTAATATGGTGACATACCATAACTAGACTTATCACGGTGATCATTTGGAAATGTATAGAAAAAAATCACTACGTTGTGTAACAGGAATTAACACAGTGTTGTAGGTCAATTACACTTTGAGAGTAAATCCTAAGAGTTCTCATCACAAAAAACAAGATTTTTTTTCTACTTCTTTAATTTTTTATCTGTGTATGAGATTATGGATATTCACTCAGCTTACTGTGATCATCACTCCATGAGGTATGTAAGTCAAATCATTGTGCTGTACACATTAGACTTATACAGTGCCCTATGTCAATTATATCTCCATAAAACCGGAAGAAAAAATAAATAAATAAAAATCAAAACTGCAGCAGTGATATGTGAGTCAGAAATTAAAAGAAAAAGTAGGAAGAGCACAGGAGGAGACCAGTGATGGCGCAACAATGAGGATGGACAGGAGGCCGCAGGCACATAAAATCAAAGGGAAGGAGGCTGCCTTGTGTCACGCAGGAGCTCTGAGATGAGCTCTGAGATGACGTGGCAGCTCCAGCCTGGATTAATAAGACACGGAAACCATGTGAAGGGAGCAGAAAAAGAGAGCGACAAAGCCAAGTGCAACTGTGACATCGGGAAGAGAAGGTTGGATGTGGAGGAAAAGGAGGGGAGAAGGAATCATTAAGGCCTTCGCTTACCAGAAAATATTCAAGTTCCCAGGAACCCTTCAGTTACAGTGGGCCCTGGGCCTAGATGCTTTGCCCGTTTGGGTCTCAGTTTTCCTCCTCTGTGAAATGTGACTAATACTCCATAGGGCTGCTCTTGAATTTCAAAAAACAGGCAATCTCTTCCTAACAGTTTCCTGCTATGTTGCAGGTTTTCAATACACTGTAGCTAGAAAGGTAACTTCAAAATCTCATGAAACTCTGTCTCAAGGCCCAAGCACGCCTATTCTTTTGGGTGGCAGCTACAGATGTGCTCAGGCTACACTCAAGTCACGTAAGCAGTCAGGGTACGTGACTGCTTTAATGACACCAATGGTCTAGGGGGAAAGGGCTTTAGAAATCATTTAGTCTAACCCTCTTCTCCGTAAACACAACACTTGAGCACAGCAAGATTCAGGGTTCTGCCCAGAACTTGCACCAAATCTCAGGATTCAGAGGGTAGAGATCCTTTTGCATCACAACTAGAAAGAAGGCCACAGGCTGAGCACCTAAGGAGCAGCTAGAGGCTGACCACTGGTTAAAACCTAACTGGAGGGATCATGAGATCTAAGTGAGAGTCATAATGGCTTACAAACTATCACAGAAGTAAAACATTTAACACCAAACAATGAGCAGAACAAAAATAGGGGGGGATTAGCTGAAATATTCTGGGTGAACGCATGTAAATGACTGAAATGGAAAAGACTGTTTTGAGGAAATGTATGAGAATTTTAACTAGATTTAGGAACAGTACAATTCTGAGTTTGTGACTTATACGGAGCTTCCTGGAACAGAGCCTCATACTTAGCGTTCTGAATAAACGGTAGTCATTTTGCCGACTGGGATGCCGTTCTGGCATCCTACTACCATCTGTGAACTCTCGAAGGCAGCAACAGTTGACTTCTCTATTTCCAATACCTAACAGTGCGAGGCACACACGGCACACTTAAATAATTCTGTTGAACAAAACTGCATTAGAGATTGAGAAACAATATGACATGGAGGGCCCAACAGCCAGGGTCAGAATCCCAGCTCTGCCACACAGCAGCCAGGTGAAACCTTTCAGGAAGTTACTTCGGTTCTCTGTGCCTCAGATCCTGCCTCTGTAGAATGGGATTATAACGGTGTGAGGACTAAGTGAATGAATATAGACAGGGAACTGAGAATACTCCCAGGTACATGGTAAGTTATCAATCAAAGTTAGTTGTCACTTTCAAATATTACTATAAGAGAGTAGGAAGGGGTATCACCAAGATTTGGGGGAAACTTTTAAAGCAGTCATGCAAGGTCCACAGACCAAGCAAGCAATCTGTCACGAATCCGTCAGTGGGTAATAGGGCTAGCTCTCCTTTTTAGCTGAAAACCCTTTTGTATGTAATTCCTGGGTAATGGAACAGCCCTGATATCTCCTCTACCCTTATAGGAAAAGGACTGCAAGGGGTTTATACGGCCCAGGTCGCTTTTGGCAGCTGTAAGAACATCAAAGTTAGATGAGGTTTGGAAAGGAATTCAAGAGTACCTCTCACCATCAGATAATGGCAATTCCTTTACCTGCAAATTATCTGTAATATTTATCCGAATGCCCCTGCCCGAAAATAAAGGGTCTTCGGGTCCTTAGGGTCTCTAGTCCCCCATCGCCAAAGCTCACTGACTGTTCCCTCCACCACACTTTAAAGCCTTCTGCCTTCCCATCCGGCTGCGTAGCCCACAGTAGAGAAAAACCAGGCAGGAGGCGGGGGAGGGGGAGAGGGGGAAAGCGCCCGGATGCAGCAAGATACCTTACTATTTCTTCCCTCTTCACTGCCTGCACTAGTTTTACATTACATACGCCAGAGTCCAAAAACCCGAGAGAAAAAAGGTCTCAGTCCTTCCTTATTGTGTCCAGGTACAATGTGTTCAGAATAAATACCGGAGGAAGGCTGGCTACAGCCCCACACGCCCCGGAGCCAAGAATGATGAGGCAACTGCGCGGAGAACGTGACCTTGTTTTCTGGGCCAGGCCTGTCTTGGGGCGCCCCCCATCCCCCCACGCCCGCTCCCTAACGCTCAGAGACAAAAATAAAGGATCCACTGGCTTCCGAACATTTCCCTCCCAAACCCAAGGCTATAAGGGCCAAAGTCAACTTGATTAACGGAGACCCACCTAAGGAGAAAACTGATGGGAGCAAATCCACCGCATCTGTTATTCCCAGAACAATTACCATGCAGTCTTAAGGGCAGCAAATGGGTAGTCCCAACCTAATCATTCTCGCGCAAAAAGGCCCACATTTGGAGTACATCCCAGCTCACACATCCTCTGAATACTGCTGAGTCACTCAAACGTAGGCTCCGCTCTAAAACTGCGGTCAGCTCTAAAGATGGGGACGGGCCCTGGGGATACGGGTTTTAAAGGGTCCGCAGTGCAAACGTTCCTTCCACTGGCTCTCTCCGTAGTGAAGGGCGTCCAGGTTAAGTACTTTTAGGGACCACCTTTCTGTGCCTCTGGCAGCCATCACGACTCCGCCGCCCCCCACTCATTCCCTCCTCCCCTTCCCCCTCCACACTCACAGGGACCCGGTCCGGATATTTCTTCCGGATCTTTTCTCCTTCCTTTTTCCGATACTCAAAGGGATGGTCCTCCTTATACTGGAACTTCATGATGGACCGCAGGGTTTCTAAGATCCCCGGACGGGGCCTGCCTCCCTCGCGGACGAAGGCGTCTCTCCCCTCTTGATTCCCTCGGAACAAATTGCAATGTGTCTCAGACCCGCTTCAGAAAGGCCAGTCCCCGTCGCACTGCGGCTCCACAGAGCTTTCAGATGGGGTCTCGGGGGCCCCCGGTCCAGAGGCACGGGAGGCCCAGGTAAAGAATTCCCGGAGGCTTTTCCCGAGACTCGGGAGCACAAAAACAACACGGCGGCGCGTTGGTCCTGTGACGTCACGAAGCCCCGCCCCAGGCCCGCCCCCCGCAACCCGTGGTCCGCGGGATGGGGGTGGGTGGGAGCTCTGTCCCTTTCGGTGTTTTCTCCTTCCATCTAAACTTTCCCTGCATAGAGTTCACTGGGACCACGAGCAATTTTCACCTCTTATTTTATGGTGACTGTGACATTAAAGGTGTTTTTCAAACAAAAAAAATGTTCTAATAATGTCTTCTTCCCTCTCCTTCGCAGTTTCTTGGTTGGGCCCCAAAACAAATACAGATGGCGAAAATCCAGCTTTTTTCAGCCTGTTGGGATCTGGAGTCTGGGAACAGATGGGATGGGGGTCCTGGCATTCCTTTGGCCCGTGCAGAGGTGCCCCGTGCTTGCCTTTCGCCCTTCGCTCGTTGGATTGCACTCGCCCGGCGCCTTCGGTGCTAGGCTGGCTGCCTCCGACCGTGACCCCTCCTTCACCACGTTGGCGTCATGTTGTTTAGGTCCTGGCTGCAGGCTGCTCCTAGAGCAGCAGCACAAACAGCATGACTAAGGGGTTTGAAGAGACGTATAAGGTGAAGGGCAAGAGGTGTAATCAAGGTCCAGAGAAGTGATGTCAGTCCCGACTACTAAGGGCTTCACACACATTCAGATATAGAAATGATTTACTTTCTCTTCTCTTAACCCAGAAGTAGGATCTGTCTTCGGAAAAGAAAATATCAAAGAGATTCAGGTGATTAACTCAGTAGTCCTCAAACATTTTTTTTTCCCCCTAAGGCAAAAATTCCCCGGAGAAGAGTACTCCTCTCCTCACCTGGATACAAAGTGCCACCGGAAGGGCTGGTGACGGACTGGAGGGTGGACTTGGTGCCAGTGTCGCCTCCCTCCGGCCCTCCCCTTTCCCTGCTAAGAATCCGAGGACAAAAGGCCTTTCCAACCACTTCTAACGACAGTGATTCCTGGGACCTGTAGGGGAGGAGCAGCAGAAATTGTAAGATAAAAAAGAGTGAAGAAAAGATGAAGAACGAGGGGCTGCTTAAACAAGGCCCGGAAGTTCTGAAAAATGTATCAGACAACAGCGGCCCCAGTCACCTGTCTACTTTCAGCAAGGTCTCCTTATCTCTGATTTGAAAAACAAACCCACAAAAGAAAAGAAACTAAGTTTCATTATTGAAACAAGGAAAATGAATTGCATAGCCTTTGACGCTCATTATTTTTCTCTGTGGCATTTTTCAATCCTTCTCATGTATGAAAATCCAGGAATTCTTTTATCACATTGTATGTTTATAATGTTTAGTCCTTATTCTCAAACTGAACATTTTAGCGCATTTGAGCTTTGACCCAAATGTAGCTAAATCTCTCAAAGGAGTACTTTAAAACCAATTGAGAAAAGTAATTACGATGGAGATTAATATTTTTTAAGAGTGTTGTTTTCCCATCAAATCTACTGGAAACGATCATAGCTAGTTTAAAGCTGATTTTAACTTTTATTTTAAAAATACCTAACCACAGTGGCAATTTACATATGAAAACTAATTTGGAGATGAAATATCAGTTACTCTTTCTGCCTTACGGCTTCTCTAAATGCTAATACTTTATCTTAGACTACCCAATCCTTCAACTCCCACAGCTTGCTCTCTACCTTTATTTGTAGCAGAACACTTATTATATAGGAGGTAATTTTATAAATTAAAAATTCATTCAGATAAAAATATTTCCAAATCCCCCTTTTAACCAAAGGCGATATTGAAAATTTCACATTTCAGGGACTTTCATTCATTGCTGATGAGAGTGAAAAATGTTACAGTCACTTTGGAAGATGGTTGGTCGTTTCGTAGAAAACTAAACATACGCTTACAATAAAATATAGCAATGTTCACTGCAACACTTTTTACAAGAGCTAAGACATGGAAGCAACCTAAATGTCCTAAATGTGGTACATATACACAATGGAATATTACACAGCCATAAAAAAGAATGAAATAATATCATTTGCAGCAATGGATGGACCTAGAGATTGTCATACTGAGTGAAGTAAGTCAGACAAAGACAAATATCATATGATATTGCTTATTGGAATCTTAAAAAAATGTATGAATGAAGTTATTTACAAAATAGAAATAGAGTCACAGATGTAGAAAACAAACTTATGGTTACCAGGGAGTATGGGGGTGGGGGGATAAATTGGGAGATTGGGATTGACATATACCCACTACTTTATATAAAATAGATAACTAATAAGGACTTACTGTATAGCACAGGGAACTTTACTCAGTACTCTGTAATGACCTATATGGGAAAAGAATTTTAAAAAGAGTGGATATATGTACATGTATAACTGATTCACTTTGCTGTATACCTGAAACTAACACGTTATAAATCAACTATTCTGCAATATAAATTATTTTTTAAAAAAAAAAAAAGAAAAGAAAAAGATGTCCTGACCCAAGTAGGAATTACCCTTGGTTGGAAGGGTAATTCCAACCCAGATGGAAGGAATGTTAAAGAATTTGTGGACATGTTTTAAAATCACCATTATTACTCAAATCCATTCTTAGTCTTTAATTTTTATCTTTATCGTTTCTAGGAGATAGAGAAAGAAAAAGCTCACTGATACCAGGATAACTATAATAAAACCATATTTCTCTTCTTAATATCTTTCAGTGGTCAGAGATTCTCCATAGTCTTTGGAAAAAGTTCAAATTCCTTAGTAGAGAAGTGGAGTACTTAGGATCCGGCTGACGTTTTTCTCACGACCCTCATCTATGGCCATCTCCTATTTTGCTCTCTCTGTTCACTTAAATTACCTCTTTCTCTAATATTGCCCTCGTTTCTGGCCATTGGATATTCTCAAAGCCTCTTCCTGTGAAAACATTTTCTCCTATTTTTTATTTCTGTCTGATTCCTATCAATCATTTAGGATTTAGTACAGCATCGCTTTCTCCAGGAAACCTTTTTGATTTCACTTGCCTGGATCCTTTCGTATCCCTTCCACCGGCTTCCAAAGCACTGTGTGCTTGTCATTGTCACAACGCATTTTGTAATGATGTACATTAGATAATATTATGCCTATTACTTCTCATTGGGTTTTTTTTGGGGGGGTGGGGCGGGGGATATGCATGGTTTTAGAGGGAATTTCTCGTCCCACTGATACCACATAATCCTTCTAGTAGAATCCACCAATCATAGACCCTCACTGCCTTGACCATTTATAAGGCCAAGTAACTTTACACAAGACTCATCAGAATCTATCCTTAGAACTTCTCATTTGTGACGCTAAGAGAAGTGAGCCTCTACTTTGGAGATGAACTTTGATGATGTAAGATCACAGGTTTACAGGAGCCATTGTTTTAGACTCCTGCAGTCCAAATGTACCAGTTCAACATAAAAGAATATCTGGGAGGGGTAAATTTCCCCCTCTACCCTTCATGAGTTCTTACGGCTGGACTAATAAAAAATTGACACAAGGTTGAAGAACAGGAGAAAAAGAAACAAATTTTAGTTAGTGCACACAAAAATCTCAGAAATGAGATCCGAGAAATGGGCAAAGCCGTCATCTTTTATACTTTTTAGACAAGGAAACAGCACAAGGAAACTGACAGGGCAAAGAAACAGGTTTGGGGTACTCAATTAACGAAGAATCTAAACAGAGTTTGGGCTTGCAGTGGTAAATTAAAGAAGTAACAAGCTTTGCTTACACAAGTTTCTTGTCCCTGAATTTCCCATATCTGGCAATAAAAGCGTCCTTCTACCTTAGATGCAGGGAGGGCACCTTTCACATGGGAGATTTATTTCCTGCTTTCAGGTTGACAGAGAGGAGGGTCAGTGTCCCTCTTCAGGTAGACAGAGAGGAGGGTCAGTGTCCCTCTTGCATCAGCTGCTTCTGAAGTAACTTTAATTCAAAATAATCAATATGCCATCGAGGCATATTTTGGGACGGCCTGTTCTGGGTTCCAACAAGAGATAGAGAAGATGATATTCGGAGAGGCAAGATATATAGGTAGGGATAGAGACAGATAAAGAGTTAAAGGCAATTCTAATGGCATTTAAGTCCTTAGTTTCAGGTAGTCTCTCGCAGTTGCTTCTGTGCCACTTAATGGCATGTTATGTGTATTTATATTCTCAGTACTTTGACATTCTTTTTTTTTTTTTTTGCGGTACGCGGGCCTCTCACTGTTGTGGCCTCTCCCGTTGCGGAGCACACGCTCCGGACGCGCAGGCTCAGCGGCCATGGCTCACGGGCCCAGCCGCTCCACGGCATGTGGGATCTTCCCGGACCGGGGCACGAACCCGTGTCCCCTGCATCGGCAGGCGGACTCTCAGCCACTGCGCCACCAGGGAAGCCCTCTCAGTACTTTGGATACAAAGTAAAGACTCAAAAAATGTGCAGTATGTGATAGTGAAAAGAGTAAAGGGTAGACTTATGATTTAAGATGGTAGATTGAAAAGGATATATTTATCTTTGCTGTCTCTTGAAATTCCACTAAAACAGGGGTCCCCATACCTCGGGCCACGGACCAGTACCGGTCCACGGCCTGTTAGGAGCCAGGACCACACAGCAAGAGGTGAGCGGCGGAGGACGGGTGAAGCTCCATGTGCCGCTCCCCACTGCTCGAATTACCGCCTGAACCATCCCCCCTCACCCCCCATCCATGGAAAAATTGTCTTCCACAAAACCAGTCTCTGGAGCCAGAAAGGTTGCGGACCGCTGCTGTAAGCAACTGTGTCATGGGTTGAAATACATCCCCCCCAAAAATGTTAAAGTCCTAACCCCGGTATCTGTGAATGTGACTTTGGAAATAGGGTCTTTGCAGATGATCAAGTTAAGATGAGGCCATTAGGGTAGATGTTAATCCAATAGGACTGGTGTCCTCCTAAAAAGGAGGAAATTGGGACACAGAGACAGACACGCATAAAGGAAAGAGGATGCGAAGACATTGGAAGAATGCAATCTGCCAGTCAAAGAATGCTGAAGGTTACCAGAAGCTAGGAGAGAGCCAGGAAACAGTCTCCCTCACCACGTTCAAAAGGAACCAACCCTGCTCATACCTTGATTTCAGACTTCAAGGCTCCAGAACTGAGAGAATAAATTTCTGTTGTTTAAACCATTCAATTTGTAGTCCTTATGGCAGCCTGTGATACTGTGATTTATAAAAAGAAATATATATTTGGTCTTCACCCCGTCCCTGGCACAGAGCTCTGAAAACTCTTGGAATTTCCTAAGTGTCGAGAGCAATAAACGTGTCTTTTGTTACATTAATGAGTGACTTCTGGAATGCCCCTAGGTAACCTAAGGATAGGGGCTGGTCACCAGAGGAACCAACCATGTGATTGGAGAGTTGGAACATTCAGTCCCACCCCACCCCCACCTCCAGGGGGGAGAAAAGGGCTGGAAATTGAGTTCAATCACCAATAGTCAATGACATAATCCAGCTTGCCAGAGTGATGGGGCCTCCATAAATATCCAAAAAGACAGGGTTCTGAGACCTTCAGGTGGATGAATTCATGGAGGTGGCAGATGAGTGGCTCACTGGAGAGGAGCACAGAAGCTCATGCCCCTTCCCACATACCCTGCCCTGTGCACCACATCCATAAGTAAACTGTTTTGTCTACTTATGGAAGAGTCCTGTGAGTCGCTGGAGAAAATCAATCAAACGAGAAGAGGAGGTCGTTGGAACCTCTGAACTATAGTCTATCAGTCAGAATCCCACGTGACAACCTGGACTTGTGATGGGCGTCTGAAATGATGTGCGTGTGTTGGTGGGGGAAGGTAGTCCTGTAAAACTGAGTCCTTAACTGTGGGATCTGGGGAGATAGTGTCAGAATTCAGTTGAATTGTAGGACATCCAACTGGTGTACGAGAATTGCTTGGTGTGGGGAGAAAACCCACACATGGGAACTGGCGTCAGAATCCTTCAGCTCTGCACATGCAGATGGCCAAAAAGCACATGAAAAGATGCTCAACATCACTAATTATTAGAGAAATGCAAGTCAAAACTACAGTGAAGTATCACCTTATACCAGTCAGAATGGCCATCATCAAAAAGTCTACAAACAATAAATGCTGGAGAGGGTGTGGAGAAAGGGGAACCCTCCTACACTGTTGGTGGGAATGTAAGTTAGTACAGCTTCTATGGAGAACAGTATGGAGGTTCCTTAAAAAACTAAAAGTAGAACTACCGTATGACACAGCAATCCCACTCCTGGGTATATACCCGGAGAAAAACATAATTCAAAAAGACACATGCACCCCAATGTTCATTGCAGCACTACTTACAATAGCCAGGACATGGAAGCAACCTAAATGTCTGTCAACAGAGGAACAGATAAAGAAAATGTGGTACATATATACACAATGGAATATTACTCAGCAATAAAAAAGAACAAAATAATGCCATTTGCAGCAACATGGATGGACCTAGAGATTGTCACACTGCGTGAAGTAAGTCAGACACAGAAAGACAAATATCATGATATCACTTATATGTGGAATCTAAAAAAAAAAAGGGTACAAATGAACTTATTTACAAAACAGAAGTAGAGTCATGGATGTAGAAAACAAACTTATGGTTACCAGGGGATGGGGGGAGGGATAAATTGGGAGATTGGGATTGACACATACACACTACTGTATACAAAATAGATAAATGATAATAACCTGCTGTATAGCACAGGGAACTCTACTCAACACTCTGTAATGGCCTACATGAGAAAAGAATCTTAAAAACAAAAAATTAAGAGTGGATCTATGTATATGTATAACTGATTCACTTTGCTGTACACCTGAAACTAACACATCACTGTAAATTAACTATACTCCAACAAAAATTAAAAAAAAAAATCCTTCAGCTCTAGAGAACAAGTACAGACTGTAAAGGAGAAAAAGGGAATCAAAAACTCACAAAGTCAAAAAGAAGAAAATAGAAAACAATATTGGTGTCTAAAAAGAAGACTGACAAATAATAAACGACAGAGGAGATCTGAAAAAGGCCGTCCAAACCTGGTGCCAGGGAAAAGCTAAAGTAGTCCATTATTCTTTACAGAACTTAAAAAGACTCAGCCATCTTTACCCCCAGATTGTCTCCCCAGCCCTGCAGAGACTGGAGATTTATTTTTGCATGATTAACAAGGTCTATGGACTGGGAAAGCTAGGGGGGAAAGTGGGCTTAGTAGAAGATGGCTACTGAAAACAGGAAGGTTAGGTGAGAACTTACATACTGACCCTTGAATCCTCAACCTTCTTCCTCCTTCTGTTCCCAGAATTCTAGCAGCCCAGCTGGGTTTTTGCACACATACAGAAATTTCAAATGAGCTTTATAGTGCCTTGTTCTTCAATATGATCAGACGGCAAGGACTCAAGGGTTTCCAAAAAAGATCTAATATGAAGTAAACAATTAGTGAAAAATAACTTGGAGAAAATAAGAAAGACTATTCGGGGAGATAAAAATACCAAAAGAATTATCATTAATATCTTCAGAGAAACAAAAGAAGATATGGCATCCATGAAACAAAAATAGCTACAACCCAAGGGTATTCATATAAAAAAATCTTAAAAATTAAAAGTAAGAGAAGGAAAACATTCAACAGAAGTATTAGAAGAAAGTTAATGAAATTTCCTAGAAAGTAAAGCCATAAAACAGAAAGACGGAAAAGGAGGCCAGGGGAGTTAGAAGTCCAACGTTCAAATACTAGGAATCTCGAGAGGGAGATTTCAGAAAATGAGGGAGGGAGGTCAGATTTTATTTAAAGCTAGTTATGCCTACACAATCCTGAGGGGATTTATTTTCTTCCTAGAATTTTATGCAAAGCTAAGCTATTACTTAAGTATGAGGAGAGCACGAGACATTTCATAGACATTGAAGTTCTTCAAAAATTCACTTCTTATGTACCTTTTTCCAGGAGCAGCCCCCAAATGAGGAAGTAAACCAAGAAAGGAAAAGACATGGGACATAGAAGACAGAATTTAACACGAGAGAGATGAAGATAATCTTCAAGATAGTAAAAGTAATTGACAGTTATTAATGTATACACGCTTTATATGGAGTATGAATATATGTATTAACCTCCATCATCCTCACACAATAATGTAATGTATGTGCACTCATTTGAAGATCATTTTACAGCTGAAGAAATGGAAGTGGAAAACAGTTAAGTCACTACACAAAGATTGGACCAAAAGGAAGGGAAAGCACCAGATTTTTAACCCAGAAAGACTGGTTTCAGGAACTTAATCCTTAATAGTCCTTTTTCCTGCTTCCCATTATACTCATCTAATCAAAATGATGACATAACTATATTTAGAAAGGGGGGCACAAGAAATATTCAGATGTGTCGTGGTCGCGACGGTAGGGATGGTGGTGAAAAAGGGCCATATTTTCATCTTCCATAATGGCAAGTCAATAGATAACGGTCCAAACTGAAAATAAAAATCGAGAATAGACACATATGACAAGGACCTACTATATAGCACAGAGAACTGTATTCAAGATCTTGTGATAACATATAATGGAAAAGAACGTGAAAAAAAGATATATATATATATATACACATATATATACACACACATATATATATAACTGAATCACTTTGCCTTATACCTGAAACTAACACAACATTGTACATCAATTATACTTCAAAAAAAAAAAGGAAAGGAATAGAAACGTATGCATAGTATTTGAAGAAATGTAGATTTTAAAAAGTCAGCTAAAAAGTAGGGATTACATGTGCATGTATGCGTGTGGTGGGAAGGCACTCCTTTTCTTCCCAAGCCTTGTAGAGCTATTTGACTTTGTAATCTGTATGAAGGTATGCATTTGATTAAAAGGAATAAAAATTAAATGAAAAAAATCAGAGCAAAAGGCTTTTCAGTTTGGTGTTTGAAGTCTGAGGAAGTTGAGTGTGAAGCCAGCTCAGGCACTCAGCTCTCCACCAGTTACATCACTTGTCTGCAACTCAGCCTCCAAAGCTGACTAAGGGAGCACACAGTTTGGAGAATGAGATAGGGCACTGAAGGCATTCAAATGGTCATGATTACTTACCAATTGTTTGACTCCTGGTGAACTTTTGTCCCCTTTGAATTGGATGTACATTTATCTACTTTGATATTTCCTGAGTTTGGATTTACACTCTTTTTGGGGAGAGGGAGAAGAGGGTACTCAATCCTACCACCCATAGTAATTAGAATTAACATGGGAAGAAAGAGCAGGTGTTAAGTCTAGTGCAAGAGGATTGTACAAGATAGATCCTATGTAGGCAAGTTTGATATACAAAATGGGACCCAAGAAAGTCCAGACACTAAGAACACTGATATCATTTGTGAAACAAGGACAGTAATTACCAAAGGGCCACATCAACACTTGGATGAGTCCTACCAGGAAGCTGAAACACAGTGAAGAGGCTTTACATTTGGTCTGCCTTATTCTATAACTTTGCCTATAACTAAGCTCTTACGGAAGAAATTGGAGTGTTGTCTGTGGGGTAGCTGAAGAGCCATAATGGTGTCCCTGTCCTCTACATCTCACTTCTCTCATTCATCCTCTAGTGACCACTGAAGCGTCTTACAAGTTACATGATCTCTTTTCCCTCTTCAGAAACGTTCAATAGCTTTCATACAAGGCAGGATAAAGACCGAACTGCTTAAGCTCGTATGGTAAGCAGCTCCTCTGCCTCCTTTCTTTTGTCCATCCCTGTTTACTTTAGACCTTATTCATAAAGATGAGGTCATTAGGCAACATTTAACTTAGCTCCTGAGTTCTGCTTTACTAAACATACACAACACCTTCCCTAACCTGTTGATTCCTTTCCCGGATTAGAAGGAATAAAATGAAGAATTAAGTAGTTAAAGAATGACTGACCTTCTACCCCTAGCTTTCCCCTAGTAAATTGGCAGGTGGACCTCGCAGGTAGAGGCAGAGCACGTGGGCAAGAGAACATCCAATTGCAGGTGGACCACATGAGCAAGACGGCGTCCCAAGATAGATCAGAAGAAGTCAGCAGGTTTGCACACAGTGGAAAGATGACGAAGAATGTGGCCTTCTGCCTTAATGATTAACTGAGATTGTTTTCCCTTTAAAAATCGTCATGGCTGAGCAGAATCTTCAGAGTTGTTCTCTGGACATAAGTCCACCATCTCCTCAGATTGCCGGTTTTTCTGAGTAAGGTAACCTTTCTTCTCTACTGAAGCTTGCCCCTCAATTCGTTATTGGCTGTGGAGCAGCGAGTGGCCAAACCTGCACTTGGTTACAATATTTAATGCCTTCCATAAACAGATGTCAACCTATCTTTTCAGATCCATTCCTTTTCTATCACTCTTGGAATTTTTAACCTTCTCTATGATTCACGTTCTCATCTTTCTCATCTTTGCTCATAGACAGAAAATGCACTTATAATGTCTATTTGACAATTAAAGTTCTATGATCCTTCAGGTTTCAACTCAAACACGACCACTTTCATGACACCCTTTCCAAACTCTACAGTTACGAGGAATTCTGAGGTGGGAAATAGTGCAATTCTGGCTTAGCTGAGGTGGAGGTGTCAACAGAAGGACACTGGCCAACATTATTCAGACACAGCTTGTAAAATATTTTCCACAGTTGAATGCTCAATATATCTTGGACAATCCATAGATCACAGAATTTTTTTCCCCAGTCAGCTTGTTCAAGGGCAGACCTCCTATCCTGCCTTTTTTATTGCCTTCCAGCCAATCTGCTTAACAAATGGAAAGAAAACAAAACTCACTGTTCCCAGACTTTGCAGTTTTTCTCCCCTGCTTCTTATATTTGTTACATAAATTCCATTTCTGCTTTATGTCCATGCTCTCATATACAAGTACACTCCTAATGCATTAACTAATCAGACCGTCTAATAAAGGTCTCATCGGCCAGGCCCATAAGGCCAACTCAACCAGATTCTATGCTCTAGCTCTTGACCTAGACCTGGATCAGAAACAAGCCACTAAGAGGTATCTTGTACTGTTCTATTTGCCTCCAAACCTCAGACAAAACCGGTCATCACAGCCCAATCAATCTTCTCTCAGACCCATCTTCCTGCAGAAAGGAGTGCCTTTATTATCCTTGTGTAGAGTAATCCAGGCCCATCTTCCAGGTCTCTCACAGATTAGGGACTTCATGCTTTCAGAGTCTTTTCCTCTTGCTATGTAGATATTAACACTTCCTTTCAGATACTGGACATAGCCCTGATTGTAAGAATTTCAGTTTTGGCAAGTAAAAAATGATTTTTTAAAATGTGGGTTTCTTTTTTCACTAGTGTAATCACCCCCAGAAAACCCAAATTAAGCTGTAGAGAATGAATAGTGCAGCTTCACAGCCAGGCTGCAGGAGGTTTATATCAATCCACATTTGTGGCATTCAGACTGAGAAAGAGGTAGCAGAGATTCTCCACTGCTTAAAATTAGAGGAAAGACCTAGAGAACAATGGTGTAAAGGTTATAGTTCCTAACCATTTTGTTATTCGTTTTTGCAATTTGAGCACAGCTCAGAGCTCTGCTGAAAAGAAGAAATGATTATCATTCATTTCATCACCACCACTTCCCGCCCAGCCTCCCATTCATTTTCAGGCTCTCATCAGTTTTGACTAGGATTTTTAATACATGCTCCTGGCTGGAAGCAAGACCTGCCTTCTTCACACTTCAGCTAAGACCTCAGACATTTTCATCAGTGTCTTTCTAAAACACTGACCACATGGATCTCTCCTGCTAAAAAACTTTCACGGCTGTCTTCAAGCACAGTGTCTGAATTATTTAGTACCAGGCGTAACAACGTGATACTTTTCTCCTTCAGATTATGCTCTCCTTTCTTTTTAGAATATATAATGCATACTAAACTAATGTATACTAAAGGGAAGAAACGAATAGAAAGTGAACAATTAAAAAATAAGCAGGGCTTCCCTGGTGGCGCAGTGGTTGAGAGTCCGCCTGCCGATGCAGGGGACACGGGTTCGTGCCCCGGTCCGGGAGGATCCCACATGCCGCGGAGCGGCTGTGTCCGTGAGCCATGGCCGCTGAGCCTGCGCGTCCGGAGCCTGTGCTCCGCAACAGGAGAAGCCACAATGGTGAGAGGCCCGCGTACCGCAAAAAAAAAAAAAAAAAAAAAAAAAAATGAGAAGGGAGAGTTATCTCATTTATACCCATATCTATAAATATACATTTTAACTTGGTGGCTTCCAAACTCATATCCTCCTGTCCAGACCCCAGAGTCCCAAACTGGCAAATCCCAATCATCTCTGGGCCATTCCCAGTGGCTTATTTTACAGACACTGCAAAGTATCAAGATCCGATATGGAATTACTTTTCCTTTTTTACAGATTGAGGCTTTCCTCATTCCATCTCGAGGAAAATGATTTTTCTCATTGGCGCACCTGAACCTTCCTTGCTGCTTTCGTGTATTAGACATCATTTCAGATTAACTTGGTTTATATTTTGCCACAAAATGCCTTTCCCCCCATTGTAGAAATCCCTGAATTTAATTTCCCCCTAAATCAGGTCTCTGCTAGTCTTCGCCATCCTCGTAAACAGCTACACCTTCCGCACATGGCCTCGGGTCATTGATCTAGGAATCATTTTCCCTCGCTACAGTTCCCTACCCAATCTGTTAGCAAGTCCTGATGACACTGTTCCCAATGTCTCTTTCAGACTGCAGCACTACTCAGGGATGTAGGCTTTGGGGAGAAATCAGTTAGCATCACTGAACCAACGGTTAAAGATTGAAGGATGGATATGAGGAAAGTTAAAAGGAGTTAAAACTGAGAACAATGGTGAAAAGGACTGAGCTGATGAACAGACGTCTTCGTCTGAGTAGAGAAAGATCAGCTCGGTGCTCTGTGACCACCTAGAGGGGAGGGATAGGGAGGGTGGGAGGGAGGGAGACGCAAGAGGGAAGAGAGATGGGAACATATGTATATGTATAACTGATTCACTTTGTTATAAAGCAGAAACTAACACACCATTGTAAAGCAACTATACTCCAATAAAGATGTTAAAAAAAAAAAGAAGTGAAACCAAGTGGCTGCTGATTGCTTGTGATGTAATGCTAAGCTGACTGTGCGAGGAGAGGGCAAGGGGGAGGGGCAAGTGGGGCGGAGAGATCTCTTTAGAATAAGATCCTTACAGGCAGGATTTCTTTCAAGATCTTGTTATACCCAAGGACATTTTAACTTCTTTAAGACTGTAGTATTTTGAAAAATGAAAGGGCCTAGAATATTTCATGGAATATGTAATAATGAAGAGATTCATTTGGCAGTGGCAAAACAAGGCCCCCTCGTGTGTTATTACCAAATTCATGCATTAACGATTTCCAGAGGCAATGTCTTAAGTGACTCAGAATAAATTCAGATCACCAGCAGGTTATACTCGCTTAGAACATTTTCCCTCCTGGCTGAGTGAGCATCCCAAGAAAGTATTTAATGAGGTGGTGCGTTAATCAGCCATCCCTGGGTCTGTATTGCTCCCTGAGAAATGGACCTAATTGCCTAATAAATTCTTCTCAAATATTTCTTACCTCTACACAGGATATATCAAGAGGAATCACATGTCTTCAGCTGTTTACCTCAATCAACAAATATTTATTGATGAAATAAAGCTACATCAGGTGTGACTTGGCAATAACATAGCAGGCTGGCTGGCAAAAGGACAAATCAGAACATAATTTTCAGTAGAGTCATAGCAGGCCAATGAAAATTAGTTGTCAAGAGTAAGAGTAGGGTTTTCCTGGTGGCGCAGTGGTTGAGAGTCCGCCTGCCGATGCAGGGGCCATGGGTTCCTGCCCCGGTCTGGGAAGATCCCACATGCCACGGAGTGGCTGGGCCCGTGAGCCATGGCCGCTGAGCCTGCGCATCCGGAGCCTGTGCTCCGCAATGGGAGAGGCCACAACAGTGAGACGCCCGCGTACCGCAAAAAAAAAAAAAAAAAAAAAAAAGAGTAAGAGTAACTAATGCACGTGTATAACAATTTACAAATCTTGTCATCTACATATAGCTTATTTGATCTTCACAACAATCCTTGGAAGTGTTATATCTCCTAATTTATGGATGAGAAAACTGTGCCTGAGAGTTCAATGACTTTTCTAAGGTCACTGGCAAGCAGTATTTCCCCAAATACACTTCACTTCCTAAATTTTCCAATAACAGTACATTTTGGAGGTAGTATGTTATGTGGACAGCTTAGCACTACACAGTATGATCGTGCCCTGGGAAGTTTCCCACCCAGTTAGTGCTCCAAAAACCAGAGAGGTGCGCAGACGGGCTCCCACAGGAGAATGCATTTCTACCATGGCTCCACTAGGTGGCAGTGAAGACCACCACTAGAAGCAAGTGTCACTACTGTAGAGACATCTGGTCAAAGCAGGAAAGAGGAAAGAAGCAGAGCGGCACTATTCTTTCAGAGTTAGAAAAGCGTGCGTGTGTATATGCTTGCGTGCCTCCGTGTGTGCGCGTATGTTTGCAGGGCAGAGGAACTAAAAAATGAATAGAACTGTTACTGCATTCTATGCGGTTTCCCCTACTGCTGGGGTAGAACCAGAGTGAAAGAAAGACCTTGATATTTGGCCCTTCAACACTCGGCTGTGTCCTCTAAACCCAGGCCTGCAATCCCACCCCTGGATTCTGGATGTCCAGTGAGGCATTACGTGACGTACAAAATTATCATTGTCATTTAGCGTAAAAGTGAGTGCTTTCTTGAGAGGAAGCATGTGTGAATTCAGTGCATGAATGTCTCTGGCTGTGCCTGCGGGCTGGTCTTTCTCCACAAGTGTACATAATCTGTTCGCTGGTAGAGAAACCAGCAACTTGCAGCGTCCTATGGGGAAAGGAACTCAATAGCTGAAGGAATCCAAGATACCTTTGATGCTTTCCTGTTCAGTAGTAATCAGCATTGCTACAGCTTAATTGCAAATTGTGGCCACTGGATAAAGAAAAGTTCTCGACTAGAGCATGCCAAAGCAGAAAATCTACGTGTCTGGGTTGGAATCCATCTTTGCCACTGAATGTTGTTTAGATGGCCATCCTAAGCCTTCTGAAAGTTAGGGGGTAAAAAATGTTCCATTTGTCTGTGAATCGCTACCAGCTCTGGGGAAACCCCCAACCCGTTGATCAAACCAGAGTTTCCATCAATTAGAACAGTTTTCTATTGGAGGCGACTCCTTTGCCGTTGGGGACAGCTGCTTTTCTTCTGGCACTGGGGGTAGATCAGGTGCTTTCTGGCCACACCTGGAAACAGTGAAGCGAGTCATGTGAAGAGCTTCTTCATACCCTGGGAGGGTGTCCAGGGAGGACGGCAGCTGGCTCAGGGAGCTGGGGGAGTGAGCCACAGCCAGGATTCTTCGAGCCGCAGGGCCAAACACTGACTGCAGGGCTGGAGAGGAAAGAAGGACTAGAGCTCAAGTAAACGCGGCGTCCACAGAAATCAGAGACTTACGGCACACGCAATCCCCTTTCATTTTAAACAAGTGTCCAAATTCATCATCACTCTTGGCCACAGATATTAGGAAAATCCTGTGAAGCTTGTTCAGAAACCAACTTCACTCTTTGCTAGGAGATCCCATCTTCTCTGGATTCCTCCAATTCTAAAGTGGGCTCCCACATCTCACAACCCTGTCCTTTTCCCTTTACGGATTTGGACCCCTTTATACCAACACACTTAAGTTGCAGACTCCTTAGAAATAGTTGTTTCTGCCTACTTATCTTTCCCCCAAAATGACAGTGAGAAAAGAAAAGCAGGATAGGTGAACAACGTGCTATAGTGTTCTCTCTTTTCAAAATAAATATCACAGGGTATAATCACAGGGTATAATTTATCACAGGGTATAAATATCACAAGGCCTGCTGTTCTGCCTTGTATTCACTCTCCAATTTTAGCAAAGAATGTAATGCAAAGAAGAGAACAGAGGGAAATAAAGGAAGGTGTTTTATGATCATCCAGTGTTGGGTTTAATATCTAATGGTTTAAGAACTGGTGAATAAAGAAAGTACACACAACTCATTTCTCTAAAGATAAAAAAAAAATTAGTATAGATAATAGAAAGTGTATGTTTTCACAAAAATCTAAGACATTTTCGAAAAAGGGATATGTTCAGAGCTTCAAATGGTTTTATCAAAATAATTATTTATAAACTTGGGAATTCTTCCTGTAAGACATTTCCAATATTGTCTCCAACATTCCATTTCTTTCTTCACTCCATTATCTGACCAAAAACTGAAAATACAGCATCCATGGGAGACCAGGTCACTGCACCATCAGGCTTTGGGAAATTAAAGCTGCCCTAAGTTTTAGAATCTTTAACGCTATTTGATGAATGTTTTTACACCGTTGCACTGTCCTAAGCGATCGTTTAAACCTGGGTTCACCTCCCACGTCCTACGTCCGTGTACTCACAAGTGATCGTGCTCTGGAGCGTGTTGTCCTGGTCAAAAGCGATGACCGTCACTTCATAGGGTGGCCGGCCCTCGTCTTCCCCATTTTGCTGGTGACCCAGACAACAGCGGAAGCACATAGAAGTGAGGCCACACAGGAGAAGCAGCGCCCCAATGACCACCAGCAACCTGTAAGGACCCCACCGAGCAGTGAGAGCTCTGTGGTCTGGCGTTTTTCCCAACTTTGGCGTAATCAGTCTTCAGTGTCTCCATTTTGATTTTTGTTTGAGTATTTTATAGAACGACTATCAGATTTTAATTCCCAGGTTTTCTCTTCACGTATATGCTTCCTTATTTTGCCAGCAAGACTAAGTCAGTTCACTAGAGCAATTCATGACAGATTTAAATGTGGTTTGGAGGGGCTAATTTTTACCGAAGTAATCTCCTCTCTGTGGCTTTCTCTAGAGCTGACCCTGAGAAAGTACACAATAATCTGTCGATGTTGGCCCAGGAGATGGTATTGAAATAGGAAATCCTGGTATATTGTCACACAGGTTAGTGACGGGGTAAAGAAGATTTACTCCACGAGATGCTAGGAAATAGGCTGGATGTCTCAGTTTCTCTTCTGCTGTCAATATATTTAAAAACTAAAATAAATAAATAAAAGTAATACCCCTGAGAAAAACTCCCTTTTAAACATCTTTCTGGGTAATATAGCTGAAACTTACCATATATACCAGAGATGTACCCAATCTGTGGTCAGGCAACTATGGAGGAAGAATAAAGGTTTGTTTGCAATAAAAATATAGTCAATGCCTGTTATCATTCCAGAATCAGAAATACAAGTTACAACGTATGATACCTTGTTATAATAAAAGCATCACAGGTTATATTAACTTCGATGTAACCAGCTGAATCTATTATGAAATGGGATGCCTTCAGTAGTGATTTATACTATAGATGGCATTGTGTAAGTCATTATGAGACAGACGAAACTAGTGATCATGAAAATAATGTTAATAGACCTGTAACCATGACCATTGTAAACAGTTTTGATGACAATTACCAAGAAAGAACTTTCAATGCAAGTTTACAAAGAGTGGAAATAAATGTGAAAGTTAAGGTTTGTATATATTTGAGGTCAATAAAATTTAAACATAAAGAAAATTTCAGTTATAAGCGTGATAGTTTGCAATTTATGTTTTGCAAGTTGTTGCAAAAAGGGCCACCATATAAACAACAAGGTCCTACTATATAGCTCAGGGAACTATACACAATATCCTGTAATTATCCATAATGGAAAAGAATATGAAAAAGAATATATATATATATATATATATATATATTTGAATCACTTTGCTATACATCAGAAACTAGCACAACATCACAACCCTGTAAATCAACTATACTTCAAGAAAAAAATAAAAGCAGAAAAAACAAAAAAGGGCCACCATAAAACCATAAAAACTCCCACCGTAAAAAGGGCTTTAAATTTTCACATCCAGGATCAAAACAGATAAGCATAGCCATTGAGGCCAAAGAAGGAGGGGGGAGAAAATGTAGAAACCAACTTCCTCATGACAAAAGCTAATTAAATATTCTGAATGAACTAGGGCAATTATCAAGTTTCTGTATAGAATGAAGAAAATATGGATTGCAAGGGAGAAGGAGTGTGGGATAAGCTGGGGAGTGTGAAGGGGAGGGGAAGGAAAATATCTGTTTGTCACTGAAGATGAATACATTTACTACTTTATGATCTAGTGATCTCCTGAAATCCACTTCTATATCCTCTCTGTTTGCACAGTTGTAGATCATACAGTTTTCTTTTTCACTGAACAGTGTCTCTAGGTGTTCTCACATTCCCCGTTTGTTCAAAGCCCCTTCCAGTTCTACAATGTTACAATTCTGATTCTATTAAAAATAACCCTCCTATGGTGGTAGGTGTCTAAAACCGCAGAGAGCTCGTGGCAAGTAACCAAGGCCATCACCATTTCCTTTGGGTTTAACAGACTTGGCTGTGGGGAAACTCTTCCTGTGGCTAAATGTGTGTTTTCCTTCAGCCTAAGTAAGTCTTTTCATTCAAATTGTCCCTGCTTTCTTAAATAGTTTACCTCCAAGAGGAAGGAATCTCTTCCCTTTTTATCTTTGTGTCCTCTGTGTCTACATAGGACCTAATTGTGACAGGTTTAGATTGAGGGATAACTACCTCAAAGTGATAGCTAAATGAAGTCTGCAATAAATATTAACATGCCCTGAAAAATAGGAAACGCTTTGCAGATTTGAAACGGCGGTGCTGCGTTGGCAATCACCCAAGTATATCTGCGTGTCAGTAGTGAATCCCGTCTGTCTTGGTGACTCTCTGAGGGGCTTGGGAAAGAAAATCTTTTGCAAGTCACCGTGACTGTATAAACTGAGATTAAGTCTGCTGTTTTGACAGGAAGATTGGCTTTGGAAAAACACCATCAGCAGTGTTATCTTGAGTACTTAGGATGACACAACACCTGTTTTTGGATAATCTGTCTTTGAGATCAGTGGGTTGATGCCATTTAAGTAGAAATAAGGGAAGTCAGAGATATCTAATGACATTTTGACCCTGTTTTGGGTGTTGATGTTTTTGTCTGTCTCGCTTTCCTCCCAGTGAGGACTCTCAGATACTTACTGTTCAGGATTGACACAGTTCTCCTCACATCTTGCCCAAGGAAGCTGTAGGAAGGGAAACAATCTCAGACAGGGAAATGGTCTCATCTGCTGTGCTCAGCAGTCTATGAGTCATCCCTCATGACTGCGCTGTCAGGTCAGTCGGTGACAGCAGGGCAAATACAAGGACAAGGTCATGGGGTCAGTCATGTTTAGCACTGTTTTCATCTCTCCTCTACCTGATCTTTATTAAGTTCACAGTGGGAAAACCTGGAAGAGCAAATACCTGATCTGTTTCGGTTTTGGTTTTGTGGTGGTGGGTGAGCATCACCGCCTCTGTGAACGAGAGGCAGCATTTATACCAATTTGTTTGTCCTAGAAACTTCCTGATCTGTCTCTCAGGATACAGTTCTTGTTCTCCTAATTCTCTATCAGTTAGAAATTGAATTCAACCCCACCGCTCTTCTTTATTCCCTCCGTACATCAATAACTCACCGTACAAGAGAAGAAGAGGGGAAAGGGAGGGGAAAATCTTATTGATTGAATAGCTACTCTATGCCAGCCAGATTGCTAAGAATTTTTAAGATTTCATAACATTTCATCACAATAACCATGCTGGTGGGTACATTATTTTGAAACGTTAAGAGACTAAGGCATAGAGGTTTGGGTAACATGACCAACTGCATACACCTATTGAATTGGCCAGAATTCAGATCAGACTCTCTCATGTACACGTGTGGAATGAATCACTAGAACCAGGGACAAGTCTGCTCTAACAGCTGTTGACATTGCTGTCAGGTCCCTTCTACTCTCAAAAAAGGAATGTCCCACTCCTTCTTTTACCTTATATTTCAGTTGACTTTCTCCTTCAAAAACCTCTCTAGGTAAACTTCTGTTCTAGAAACTGTCTCTCTCTTCCAATAACTTGGATGACTTGATATTTCAGGAAATCAACAACAAAGGCCACAAAGTTACTCTAAAAAGAGGCAAGAATTTGTACTTCTTGGGAGTTTGTGGGGAGGGTGGAGGCAGGCAGGGGACACACCTGCATATGACATTGGGTGAAAAGGATTTGTAAAAGAACAAACAGCTGGTCTCTACAAAAGACATTTGAGAAACTCCTGGTTTTGTTTTAGTTTAAAATAATTGGCCACTAAGGATGACAAAGTATGTGTTTCCTCAACCCACCCCTGGTACTTCGCTTTGTTTTCTTGACTAAAGTTTAAAAAAAGCCTAAAGTGCTCAGCCGATAAAATGCCTCTTTTCAGGCCTGTTGCAAAAAGAGAAGAAACAAGAAAAGAAAGGAAGGGAACGACAAGGAGGAGAAGAAGCAGTAAAAAGAAAATACAAGAAAAAGCAAGAAAAGGCTATGGTTTCAGACATTCCGTTAACTGGTATATAGGAAGTAAAGAAAGTAGCACCCTCTCTGTTAGGAGCTGTTCAGGAATCTGAAACCAGCCCATTTCTTCATTTGCTTTTCTTCTTAATAGATTTCATATCTGTGTAAAGTCCCCTTGAAAGTGATCCAGAATTCCTCAGCCCAATGACTCTTTCTCAGCTAATGAGTTACTCAGAATCTTCTGCTTCTTAGTGGAGAGAAATAAAAAGTGCAAAGTATTTTAAAAGAGTTTTCTTTCTCAACTTATCTCTTATCCAGAGGCACCTAAACTGCTAGAGTAGTATTAGGGCTGATATGGGAAACACTAGGGGAATTATGTACTTGGTTTTAATAATTTACTTGGATTTTTTTTTTTTTTTTTTGGCCATGCCACGCAGCTTGTGGGACCTTAGTTCTCTGCCCAGGGATCGAACCCGTGCCCCCTGCAGTGGAAGTGTGGAGTCCTAACCACTGGACCACCAGGGAATTCCCAGTAACTTACTTGGGGTTTTGAGGGATAGGTGAAGAGATGTTAAAAGAGAGAAATATACATGAGACACTTCTAAATTGTCATTGCTCTCCTACTAGTATATATGTCCTTCTTTTCACTGATGTCATTAGTCACACATGCACTATATGTAACCCTATAATACTAAGGGAACATTCTAGTTATTCTTTTCCCTACCATCCCTTTGGTTCTATAAATGTCTCCCCCCTCATTCATTTCCCTCCAGGTTCTTCTGAGAGTTGATTTATCTGAGAAACAAAGAAACAAACAGAGGTCTTATGTCTGCGTTTTCACAACTCACCTGGATGAAATACACCAGGGCAGAAGCCATCAGGGCTCGGGATTGCACCCTCATCGGGCTGCACTCCTACCTCTCCAGGTCACGCACTGGGCGTTCGTTGCCTCCTTTCCACGCTCTGTGCCATGTCTGACTTCTTGACCTGAAGGACCTAAGGAGAGAAACTCTTCTCAGCAATAAATCGGTTTTTCCTCCTCTCTCTTTCTCTTCTCTTACTCCCTCGGGCTGTTATTTTCTGTGGGTTTTCTCTCCCCTTTCATCCTAGCTTCTTTCTCTATTTCTATTCCTGGTTTTAAGGTCTCCACGTCTGCTTCCCTGTGTTTTCTCTTCTTCCATTCTACTCTTAGCCCTTTCTAGATGTCTTTAAATTTCTCACACTGCCTCCAAAAAGAAGACGTTCAGGAAGGACACATCAGTCCTGTGAATTAGATATTTTTCTAGGCAGTGCTGGGAAACTGGACTTGAAGGAGGATCAAAGGCACGTTGAGGGTGACCACATAAGTTCTCTTCTCCATCAGAAAAGGAGTAATATTCTTGGTCCTTCACCCAAGCACTCCAGGGTGACTGTTGCCAGTTGAAAGTCACCCTGCCAATCTCCATTCACTCCCCTCTCCGTGTGACTAGCTCGCCTGTCTTGCTCTCCCCTTCAGTATGCGGGCCTCCCCTTCACTATGTTGATAATCAACTCTCCTGGTTCTGGGTCATTTATTCCTAGACACTGCAGTAGGGCTGAGAGGTTGCCAAATGAACTGGAAAGCTATAGCATCTTTGGAGAAAGCAGGTGGGGAGATTAGAATTTCTATGTGCTATCCATGAAATAACCCTCCACCCTGGCTTCAATTCCCATTGAAATAGTTAAAGAGACATTTTTTTTTTTAAATTAATTTATTTATTTTTGCTGTGTTGCATCTTCGTTTCTGTGAGAGGGCTTTCTCTAGTTGTGGCAAGCGGGGGCCACTCTTCATCACGGTGCGCGGGCCTCTGACTATCGCGGCCTCTCTTGTTGCGGAGCACAGGCTCCAGACACGCCGGCTCAGTAGTTGTGGCTCACGGGCCTAGTTGCTCCACGGCATGTGGGATCCTCCCAGACCAGGGCTCGAACCCGTGTCCCCTGCATTAGCAGGCAGATTCTCAACCACTGCGCCACCAGGGAAGCCCTAAAGAGACATTTTTAAACAAGATTCAAGATCTATATCTCTCTCTGTCTCTCTCATATAATGTAAAGTCAGAGCAGGAATAAGCACACATGGAAAGGACATAGAAACTTTGTAAAGACGCATCTCTATAGGAACAAATGAATGCTGTATAAATGATGTATGCTTAAGCCAGTAATCTTTTAATTAATACAAAGTATTAAAATTTTTTAAATACAAAGTCTTTCATAAGAAAATTGGACATTTGCTTACAGTGATCTATCTTATAAACATTGGGAAAAAAACAACTTTCAGATACTAACTCTGAAAATCTGATTTTACTGAGTTGTTGAGGGGAGACCGTTGGGCGGGATTGATTCTAAAAGCCCTCCCACCGCATAACAATGTGATATGAGAACGGAGAATGTAAACTTAATTTTATTTCTTTTTTTTTTTTTAAATAAATTTATTTATTTATTTTTGGCTGTGTTGGGTCTTTGTTGCTGTGAGCGGGCTTTCTCTAGTTGTGGTGAGCAGGGGTTACTCTTCGTTGCAGTGTGCGGGCTTCTCAGTGCGGTGGCTTCTGTTGCGGGGCGCGGACTTTAGGCGTGTGGGCTTCAGTAGTAGTGGCTCGCAGGCTCTAAAGCTCAGGCTCAGTAGTTGTGGCACACGGGCTTAGTTGTTCCGCGGCATGTGAGATCTTCCCGGACCAGGGCTCGAACCCGTGTCCCCTGCATTGGCAGGCGGATTCTTAACTACTGCGCCACCAGGGAAGTCCCCTTAATTTTATTTCTTAACTAAGGAAATCAAATAGTGAGAGAAAAATCTGGTATGATACTGGTGATTCAAAATCATTCATTTCCAAAAATAAACGAACACTACATTATATTTGTAAATGTAAGAGTACTTTCCAAATTTTAGCAGAGAATTGGGCCAGGTAGGAGGTATTTTACAGGGTAAGAGAGCAGAATTCTAATCTAAACCCTCCACTAAATTATTATATAATTTCTTCAGTTCTCAGTGTTCCCATTCATTAAATAGGAGTGGAATGCCCACTGGACCTGCCCTAGATGTTGCTTTATGTTGCATCATGAAGGCATTTTGATTGGAATATTTCTAGTCAGAGTGTCATGTTCATGTTCATATAGCATCATTAAGCTTGCCCTTCTCTTTCTCTTGTCAGACAGGCAGTAGGGCATCATGGCTAAGAATCCAGCTTGGTTGTCTGGGATTAAATACAATACTTACTTGGTCACTTATTAAGTGTGGAATCTTAGGCAAGTTATTACATCTCTCTGTTGGTTCAGTTCCATCTTATATAAAATGGATAAAATAATGTTACTTCATACACTTATAGAGATTAACTATGTTAATGTGTATGAAATACATATCCTAGTCCTGATATAACAAGTATTTTGTAAGTGTTAACTAAGATTGCCTTGATTTCCACTCAATTTTAACAGTAACTTTTCCCTTCAATATGCTGGTAAGTGATGTCCTCCTGCCTCTCGTGTGTATTGTCACCATGACCTTGTTTTAGCTGTCCTAGCATTCCCGTTCTGGAGTATTTCCCCTTGCTATCCTGGCCCTCTCTTCTCCCAGTCATGCCAGCCTTCACCTGCATGAACAGGTTTGCCCATTAACATGACTTTTTCCCCCCAATTGCACTTTTCTGCCATGTGTTTGCCCTCCAGCTTTCTAACAGGTTAGAACAAAATGGAATTCTGTTCATGACCTTCCTGTTACTTTTCCTTCTTAGAATTACTACTGCCCCTTGCCCTCCCCCGACCCCTCCCTCCACTGGATTATTCCCAGGAGAAAGAGAACTTCTTGTTTATCCTAATGGAAGTGATTATGCCTTGTGGCAGTTTTAGCTCTGAGCTCAGTCCCTATCAAAGCATCCCTGTAGGGAATGATGAGACAGGAGAGAGGCTTAGGGCGGGAAGACCGAAGAGGTCCACCCTGGAAGGGCAGGTGCCTGAGGTAGAGGGGCATGAACTCATTACAACCCTACACAGTCTCGTGGCTCCATTACGCTTGTCAATCATTAGCTTGTACCCAGGTTGTTAAGAACATGGAGTGGAACCAATGGAGGGCACTGTACCAAAGCCTTTTCACCTATGCTTCAGGGAATTGTTATACAACAGTGATAACAAGTGGGGCGAAAGAATTTCTTACTTCTGGTTCCTTTGATTATTCTCCTTTTGACCTTGCCTAGGTCAGGTGACTCACTGCAGGTTCCCTTCCTCTCTGTGCTTCAGTGAAATAGAGGCTAGGACTATTATTCCTCTGAGACACCGAGAGTGAGCTATGAAGAGCTGACAGTGGGTTGGACCACAGCCATGGCTTCAAAAATAGCTAATACGCCAGGAGAAACCAGTTTTATCTTGCATCTACTGGAAGCTCCACTAGGAAGACATAAAATAATAGTGTCTCGACTTTATGAATCATGATTGCAGCCTAAGTTTTTTTTTGGCCATACCACACGACATGTGGGATTTAGCTCCCAGACTATGGATAGAATCTGTACCCCTGCAGTGGGAGCTCAGAATCTTAACCGCTGGACTGCCAGGGAAGTCCTAGATTTTTTTTTTTCATTTTGTGTAAGCAGCTTAAGTATTGAGTGGGAACCTCAGAGGCACTGAAAGTCAGTGATAGGATTAGATTTAAGGAATTTTACAAAACAGGAGGATTAAGATTATCACAGAATTATTAGCTTTACATACCATGTAACACATTACCACAAATTATGTAAGCAGCAATGTAAAATGACACACATTTTTATCTCACAGTATCTGCGGGTCAGAAGTGTGGGCACAGCTAATTTGGGTCCCTTGCTTAAGGTCTCACAAGGCTACCATCCAGGTGTCTGCTGGGTTGTATTCTCATCTAAAGGCTTCACTGGGGAAGGATTCATTTCTGGGCTTCCCTAGGCAGAATTCATTTCTCTGTGGCTGTAAGATTCATGTAAGCTGTTTCTTTAAATACAACCAGGGAGAGAGAGAGAGGGAGAGGGAGCGCACAGGGAGAGATCCATACTTTCGTGAGATAGGCACTACACCTATGTAACCACATATATGTGATCACGTACATTACATCACCTCTGCTGCACTCCAAGCCACAGATCCCACCCACACGCAAGAGGAGGGGATTACACAAGCAGGGATAATGAGAACCACTTAAGGTCTGTCAAGTCTGTCCAGCTATCTGCCACGTAAAAATTGTAGAAATTATTCCCATGGATGTTTCAAAAACAGAAGAAACCCAAATGTCCCCCAGTGAATGAATGGATAAAGAAAATGTGGTATACCTATGCAGTGGTATATTATTCAGCCTTAAAAAGGAAGGAAATTCGGACACATACCACAACATGGATGAACCTTAAAGATATTATGCCAAGTGAAATAGGTCAGACACAAAAGGACAAATACCATATGCTTTCACTTGTATGAGGTCCCTGCTGTAGTCAAATTCACAGAGGCAGAAAGCAGGATGGTGGTTTCCAGGATCTGGGAGGACAAAGGAATGGGGAGTTGTATTAGTCAGGGTTTTCCAGGGAAATGAAAACAATAGAATTTGTATATATATAGAGAGAAAGGGATTTATCATTTAATTATGGAGGTCGGCAAGTCCAACTCTGTAGCGTGGGCTGGCAGACTCAAGACCTAGGAGAGCCAATGGTGCAGTTCCAGTCCAAAGGCTGTCTCCTGGAGAATTTTTTCCTTTTTTGGAGAAACGGTAGTTTTTTGTTCTGTTCAGGCTTTCAACCGATTGGATGAAACCCACTCACATGGGGAGAAATCTGCTTCATTCTACTGATTAAAATGGTAATCTCAGCCAAAAACGCCCCTGCAGAAACACTCAGAAGAATGTTTGACCAAATATCTGGGCACGCTGTGACCCAGTCAAGTTGACGCATAAAATCAACCGTCATAGGAGTTCTTGTTTAATGGATACAGAGTTTCCGTTGGAGAAGATGAAGAACGTTCTGGAGATGGATAGAGGTGATGGTTGCACAACAATGTGGATGTGTTTAATGCCACGAAACTGTACACCTAAAAATGGTAAAAATTTTATGTTATGTAAGTTTTACCACAATAAAAAAGGAGAGGAATAGCTTAAAACCTACAGGCTAGAATAGCAAATAGCAAATAGAATAGAATAGCAAATAGAATAGCAAATAGAATAGCAAAATATGGCCATGTTGAGGGGCTAGATCACCCAGAAGATGGTGACTGGTCTAGTTTTCACACTGTCCGTGTTGTGACACTTCTGCGTGAGCTTCTGGTTGGAGGGACATCAAGAAAAGATTTGAGGGTGCCCCTGATGTGGGTATCCTCTACTGCATACCACATTTAAAGTCTACTATGAAGTGGATATGCTCTGCCTTGGTGATCTGAAAAGTCTCTCACTGAATCCTTTGAGAGAGATTCACACTGCGTTTATAGTATCACTTAGAAGAATTCACCTATGTCTTTCATGATCTGGCATAACTGAAAGAACAGTGAACTGAGTTCTTGTCTAGCATCAGGTAGAAAAGAGATATTCAGTAACCCACTTAAATTTGGGGGACTTTAGTTCCACTTTCTCAAAATAAAAGAATTGAGATAGATTTTTCTTCGATTTCTTTGTAGTTTAAAAATCCAGTTTATGCGGGTGATGTCTTCACAATTAAGAATCTCGTGTTAACTGTCAACTGTCTGTAGACTATTGGCACAATTGGTATGGTATGCTAGGGTGGTAGAAAAGAATGAGATTTCCTTAATAGAAGGGGATCTATCCTTACTTTTAAAGGGCTTATAATTTAGTTGGAGAAATGGAATAACATTAATGAAGTTGAAAATCAATACAGTGCATGTTAGAGTACATAAAATGAGGGGAGAAAAAGAAACTGATGATGACATTCCGACCTGTAGGTGCTAAGGTGAGAGGATTTTTTAAAGAAAAAAAAAAATTGTGTGTGAAGGAAGTATAGGACTTGTAGAGCTCACCACCAAGTCCTGGACTGTTAGGGAGATTCCTGTGAGTGTTGACCCAAAGGACAACAGATGATTATGCCCTCCTGGGTCTCATGGGTGAAGTGCGGAGGTGAATATCAGAGATCTGGGCGATCTAGCTCAATCTTAGGCCTTCTGTAAGGAGTGCATTTCTTTCTGGTCTTGTGTCTTTCTTTGGGTAATTTTTTTTTTTTTTTTGCGTTACGCGGGCCTCTCACTGTTGTGGCCTCTCCCGTTGCGGAGCACAGGCTCCGGACGCGCAGGCTCAACGGCCATGGCTCACGGGCCCAGCCGCCCCGCGGCATGTGGGATCTTCCCGGACCAGGGCACGAACCCGTGTCCCCTGCATCGGCAGGCGGACTCTCAACCACTGCGCCACCAGGGAAGCCCCTTTCTTTGGGTATTTTAACTACATACTCACATGCATCCTTCTGAGATACTTCTTCCTATAAAAAGCTATGAGGATGTGATGGGCTCCCAAGAAATATGTGTCATGTCCATTTCCTCAACAAGGGTACCTCTATGTCTCGTCTTAATCCACTAGAATATTGATGGCATCTGAAATAGCGTCGCTGTGGGAAATGATAAAGTGTCCACTTCACTGTGGTATCATTTCAGTATTTATTAATCATCATTAAAATAATTTCCTGAGATCCTGTTTATGTGAAAGTCCCCATGGCAAATGCAGTTATGTATCTAATCTTGCTTCCCGGCACTCACAATCAAGGGAGGTGGTGTGGGGCTTGAGGGATAAAGGTAAGTAACATTGATTTGTTACAAGCTGATTGGACTAGGATATATTTGTGAGTTGCTGAGCCTCCTTTGTGATCTGTCTCATAGAGTAGCACTTTAAATGATCAACTATTTTCAGTTTGGCCTCAGATACCCTGCACAGAAAAGGGGAATAAAAAAAATTTAGGGAGGAGGAGAGAAACGGAATCCTAATTAGGCTTTCATTTTGGTGAAAAATTATTACTGATGAAAACGATTCATTTTCCTAATAGTTTCCTAGATTTTGTTTATTTACATATTTTTCTCCAATCTTTTATGTATTCCCTTCTTTTTATTTTTCTCCTGGTATAGTTTAAAGCAAATACTAGCTATCATATCATTTTTGCCCATAAATACTTCAGAAGATATCTCTAATAGGTAAGGATTTTTTTTAAAAGCATGTATAACTGCAACAAGATTTTTTTTTCTGGTTATGAGGTTGTGAGGGAAAAATAGGTAAGAATTCTATCAGTGAATACATATAGTATCTTTACTGGGTTCCCATAGAAGTCTTTGTGACTCAAGGCAGACATATAAAATGTATTCTTTGATGAGCAATTCCACTGTGTTGAGTATTACTACTGCTAATATTAATAACTACCATTTATCGATTTCTTATTATGTTTGAAGTACAAAGCTTAGCATTTTCACACAATATCTCATTTGAACACCTATAGCAGCATTATCAACAGTATCAAGTGGACATTATAATGTCCTAATGTATAGCCAAAGACATTCCCCAAGATTAGAGACCAAGGGAATAGCAAAGGAAGGATATGAAACAATCTCCATCTGGCCCCAAAGTTCTCTCTGCTGCTATGTTATACGCCACTGTACGAAATAGCACTCCTAACTAAGTTCTAAAATTACCTAGGTTATCATGGCTAGAGAGATAAGAGTCCTAAGTGATTAATCCCCAAATTCCTAAGTCTATAGCTGATGAAAAAAAGTCAGAATTAAAAAGGAAAATGCGAGACATATGAAAGACTCAGTATAGAGATAGTCTGCTACAGTGAAATAAACAAATATGGATATTGGCATCAAGTAACCTGGTCTAATGCACACTCTTCCACAAATTTACTGTGAATTACCCTTTTAAATTTCAGTTTCCATATCTGCAGCGTGGGTGCAAATTCCTCTCCTCTAATGCTCATGGAAAATACAGTTTTCCCTTTCATAAATTACTCAGTGAAATATCCTGAAACACTATCAGAATCACCACTTTCCCCTCCTGCAATAGACATAACCCAAGAATTTGCGTCAGCCAAGTTCCCAGTATGAAGCAAAGCCTCTCCTTCCTCCTACCAATGACTGAGTCATTCTACTAGATATCAGTAGCTATTTAACACTCCAGCAGGAGCTCACACATTTTTACTTTGTAGAAGTCCTTGGCTGCTTCACTCTCTCATTCTTGGAATAAATTTGGAAATGACTTTTGCTGACCTGAAGAGCCAGAGTATGAAGGGTCAACTGGATCAGAAGCCAAATGGAGAGAGAGACAAAGGTACTAGGGGTGGATAAATATGTACAGGGACAGAATTAGGTTAGAAATGTAAACTAACTGAATAGAGGATTAGAAGACTACAACATCCGAATGTGGGAAAATATTAAAGAGTTAATAGCACTTACTTAAAGGAAAAACAAGTCAGATGTAATGGTGATAACGAAGATGATGTTGACGAATAAACTAACTTGGTATGAATGATGCTGTAGTAGAGGGTGATAACTAACTTTTATTGAACATTTGCTATAGGCTATTTTCTATGATATTCACTTTACATGCATTATTTCTCTAAATCTTCACACCTTGAGATTAGGACTAATCTTATCTCCCTTTTACAGAGGACTAACTAGGGACTGGGAGGATTAACTAAATTACCCAGTTTTATGTGGCTAGTAAGTGGTAGAGCTAGGATTGATCTATAAGACGGAATGAATATTGACCAGAGAGAAACGTTGATTGAAAGATTTACTCAGATATTTGCCTCCAAGGCTAGGATTGGGCAATTATTTGCAAGACACGTAACTGTCTTCAACTTCTTTTCTGCCAAGTTGCTATACACATTTCTGGGAGCTTAATAACTTTTGAATCAGAGAATAAACCACATTGCTTCCTGTCAAAATTTCTATTTTGTTTGGGTCATCTGTAGAGTCTATTAGGAGTGCTTCTGACACGTGAGAACTCTGTGAATATATTTGACCACTGATTGATTGGAATCATCATACCTTCATGCTGGAAGTTTTGTGATGTGACGTTCTAAGTCACATAGCTACTGACAATTGGATTAAAGACCTATATTTGGATCTTAACATTTGTGTGATCTTAGGCAAGTCACTGAATGGTCAGTTTCCTTGTTTGCATATAGAGGATAACATTATCAGTGTCTTATTTGTTTATCTAACAAGGTGAGGAGTCCAAATCCATTACATGAAATGTTTTCCCACTGAACCAGTAATATCTGTGCTTTTTAAGTGGTGGACCTCATAATAAGATATTCGTACACCTGTGAGCTACATGATTGATTTATTTTTATAATAATGGTGAATTTTTCTCTTGTAACAAGAAGGCCACAGCTGGTGTGAGTATAGGACATGATGTTAATATGAATCAAGGGAATATTGAGATTTCATTCCTATTTTTCTTTGGTCAATAACCCTAGTTCCAAATAAAAATTGAATGGCACAAAATTATGTATTAGTTCTTTGAGGTTTTCTCAGTTGGTTAACTGACTAAAGGCTTATTTGCTTGGTATCTGACATTCGTTTATGGTATGTTACTTATAACTGCGTGTGCGTGTGCACATGCGTGTGTGCGTATGTGCATGTGTTTGCACGCGTGTGTGTGCACACGTGCATGCAAGCGTGCGTGTGTGCGTGCACACGTGCACGTACAGACACATGGTCCCTATTAAAAACATCAGGCTCTCTACCCTGTGGAGGAAGTTAATCTAACCAAGCTGGGCTGAGAGTTTCTTGAAGACTCACTGTGGGGACAGCAGACAAAGCATAAACTTTAGATTCTAGATTTGGGGTCAAATATCTGGTACGGAATCCTGGCTCCTAGAGTTGCTAGCTGCATGACCATAGGTAAATTACTTAAATTCTTTAACTGGACATAGTTCGCATCTGTACATGTGAATAATGAATTATTTGCAAAGCCATTGGGAATACTAGAGGTCAGTAATGCAAAGCACCAGGTACAGACAGTACTCAAAGAATTGTTTGATCCCTTGCCTCCATCACTTCTGTCTTTCTGAATCTATCTTCTGTCACTTTAGGTCTTCGTTTTCTTTCCTCTCGGAGGTGGTACCCTGCTGTTATGGCTCTAGGGATCCTTTGTCTGGGATTACTGGTGACCGTTATATTGCTGATAATCCAATGTAAGTGCTGAAGCCGGGAAAAGATGGAGAACAAAAAATGAGAACTTATAAACATGGTTTATTTGTTGGTTTCATAACAGCTATAAACAGCCTTCATTTAGATACATTTTAGGCAAATTGTTTTAAGAGTGAGTGGGAAGATGAATGGGTATATGGTGCTCTTCCCTCAAATAGATTGAGGCATGGGATGAAGATTATGAATGGTAGGTTTTTGTTTGGTTCTGTTTTCATAACTTCATGGATAAAGCCTATTTAAACCTCAGAATAATGAGGAAGAAAATAATTTGAAGTTACTAATCCACAAGGTCACCCGAGGGACCCAAAAGTAAAAGAAACTTCATTTAGTTCATGCTGAGTTTTAATAGAGATGATTAAATACCAATTTAAAGTTAAGAACCCAGAAATACAGTCTTCATAAAAAAAACATTCAAAACAAAACATTCTTCAAATTTATAATATGGCCATTTAGGAAAGAGGGGATGTTGAGAGGAAAAGAAATGAAAGGAACCATGAAAATGGCTAAGAAAGAAGGAAAATGGTGTTGATCGTCCATCTAATACACCTGTGTATTTAGGTCACAGATCTGAGTTATTTATCTCTAGAATCCTAGGCTCTCTAGAGCCCTAGAATCCAGGTTACTAAGGCCTTTGAAGTGCTAATTTGTTTCTCGGTTGTTTAAGGTCTCACACAACTTATGTTTTCAATCTATGAACACTTTCAATCTATAAAACTTTTCCTACTGATCTGGGAGAAGAGCCCTTGACTCAGAGATAGTCATTGGAAGAGTCTTCCTCTAAGGCTTGGACCACTCTGCAACAGGGTCAAATCTGGCTTTCAACCCAAGAGGTCTACTTTGTACTGAACCGTCAACCTTCTAGAACTGAGATATTGGACCCTTAACATTTGCTGCCTGCTTGATTTCACAACTTCCCTTTCATCTCTACCCTTCCTAAAAAAGCAAAACAAAAAAACCAAAACCAAACAAAAAAAATAACAAACTAAAACTGAAAAATATGTTTTCAGACTCTTGTGTTAGCAGCTTAAAAAAATTCCGTGGGAGGGTTTCTCAAAAACGGGGTGAGTGTCACAGTTTTTAACTAAAATCAGGAAATGGGGAAGGGTAGAGAAAGGGCAGAGGAATTAAGACACAACTAGAGTAAGTCATTAATGACAAGTGCTACTAATAGTCACTGAATCCGGTTTGTGTCTGACTATCTTAGATCGTCTATATTTTATTTATGCCACTCGTATAAGACTTATCCTGTGATTCCTTTTAACTTGTGTGTAACTCTCAACAACGAGTAAAATCCTGTCTTATTTTTTTAAATCACAAGTATCTGTGACAGTCCCTCACATTTAAAAAATATTGCATGAATATCAAGTAATTTCCAAATCTGTAATTCCTGAATAAATTTGGGTCATTTTGAAGCAGTTTGTTGTCCAAAAAAAAATGGTTTGATTTAGTTCTTTGATTTCCTCAAAATCTTGTGGAGGAATTTTTACTGGGGTTGGAAATGGAGTCTTAATTCAGTTCTGATTTAGTATCCCAGGTGTCTGATCTAAAGCAACAGCAAGCAAACCTTACTCACCAGGAAGATATCCTGGAGGGACAGATTTCAGCCCAGCCCCAGACAGAAAAATCTTCCCAGGAGTCACAAGGGGAACTCAAAGAAATGATAGAAACCCTTGCCCACAAGCTGGATGAAAAATCCAAGAAACTAATGGAACTTCATCACCAGAACCTGAATCTCCAAGAAGCTCTGAAAAAAGCAGCAAACTATTCAGGTATGAGGGAGGGAGGGGTGAAGAGAGACTTCTCTGTAAATCTTAACATTTTTTGGAAATATCTCTAGGCACAAAATTGGCATATTGATATATGTATCCTTTTTTGTTCATCATGTTCTACACCAGAAGTCCTCTGTTTTTGTCATCCTCACCCTATCCCGTGCCAAATTCTTGAGTTAATCTGATTCAATCAACCATACTTTTTGGTGGATTTAAGTTTTCCTGCCTCACAAGAGCTTCTCTTTCTTTATAACTTTCTGGTTTTGAGATTTTTCTGGAAGAAATCCCTCACCTTTACCCTTTGCACAGATTCTTCTCTCTTTCCATTCCAAGGTATCTTAATCATTGATTTCTTTTCCTAAGGGTCTCCTTGGTCCTGGGGACCCCTTCCTCTTCATTAGCATTATTCTATGGGACTGTTTCTCATAAAGTGTACTGCATCCATGTAAACTGAATCAATAGAGGTGAGCTGGCTTGTGTTAAGTAGATACTTCAAATTAGACAAAGTTATGAGACCCAGGAAGTCAATGTATATGAGAAGAACTGAGTTGATCTCAGCTGATTAGATACACTCAGAATCTAGGAGGCAGATAGAAACATTTATAACATGGAGATAACAATGTGAACTCAGTATTACAGAAGTGACCTGTACAGTTAGTATAGTTTTTCTACAATGTATAATTAAATCAGGTATGTGCTTTTAATCATGGGGAGAATTTGAAAGTGGGAAATAGAGTCCCTTTCAGTGGTACATTGCTTTCTTGGCATTAGTAACTAGCTGTCACTAATAAACAGAGATTTCTGCAGCTTCTTGCTTGTACAGCTCACCTTAATCTCAACCACGTAGTTTTGTTGAATAAAGATGATAAAGGAACAGTTTATAGGTACCCATCCATTTATTTTATAGAGGAAACCCAGGGAAGTTAAATGATAATAACGATAAGTAGTTTTGTATAAAGTTTTGCAGTTTATAAATCCCTTCAGTATGTACAGGGTTATTTAAATTTCCAAAATTAGTAGACGTTTATAGACAAGCTGATTTTTTAGCAAGTGTCAAACATATATTGAATCTCTTTAAGGAAAGAGCTGTTTAGGACATAAAACCATCTCAAAGAAGGCTTAAAGGAAGGAGGCTAATATATCAAGGACAGGAATGTTTATATAAGCAGACATAGCTACATACCAAAAATGGTTTATTTCACAGGTGGGGCTGTGAAATTAGGCTTGTTTTTATCAGTTGTATGGGAGTAAAATTATGTCAGGATTGTTCAGGCTCGTATCCCAGAGATGCCAAGTGTGGACAGCTAATCAAAAATAAAAGGTGATATGTCTCTTGTAGCAGATACACCAAGTAACGTGTTTTCATTCCTTGGCAGTGTCAGATAAAAGCCAATTAGTAGAGATGTCAAATAAAGCACTGCTGTCCATTAAGCAGCTTTGAGAAGATTCTGAAAAACATTAATAATAAAATACTATGCAAAAAAATTATGCCAGTTTTCTCAAGTTTGAGACAAGTTTTATCTTTCTTACTAACCAGTCTGTGGTCCTCGGTATATGTATGAAGAGGGCAAGACGCTGAGAAATTGGCATACGTGACTTGCTTGAGGTCAGCCAGCTAGAAAGATACAGAGTCTTCAAAGTAACAGACTACATTTTAGCACCTGAATTAGTGGTGGTTCTCAACCCTTCGTGTACAAAATTATCACCTAAGTAGCTTGTTAAAAGTGGCAAGTTCCAGATTTACCCCAAAACCCTGTATCAAAATATCTTGAGGGGGCATCAAGAAATATTTCCTCAGTTAATTCAAACTCAGGAGTTTGAGAGGTAGTGTAATATAGTGATGAAACACACAGATGCTAGCGTTAGACTGCTCGTGTTCAAAGTCCCATTTTCTCTATCTTTCAAATGAAGAAAATTAACCTAACTCTCACATACTGTGGTTATGAGGATTAAATGAGCCAATACATAAAAATGACTGCCAACCATTTTTGGCACGTTGGTTAACACAGTGGTTATTGTGTTTGTTAAATAAAAAAATAATAATAATTAAAGGACATACAGGTGGTTTGAATGCCACATTTTAACATTCATCTTTTTCACTTTTTCGTGGCTTGGAAAACCTACCTAGACCTTTCTTTTAGTTCAGGAAAACCAATATACTCTTTACTTTGACATAGTAAGACAGGACTAGGCAAATTAATAAGTTAGGACGCTTGCGCTCTTTGCTTTCAATCCGGGCTTACGTATAGCCTTCCTCATTCACTTTCTCCTTTCATAGTTCAGTCCCTTCTACTTTGTCCTCTCTGATAAAGCCTATTCTTACAAAATTATCTGATGGTTTTATGCCACCATGAAAATTGAAATTAAAATGTTGCCTTGCTCAAGGATTTGAGGTTTGTTTTTTTTTTTTTTTTTGGTCACAGCATAGAACAAAGGGCTTTGTTCCCCAGTAAAGAGATTCCAAGTGTTAGTAACACACGGAAGGGATGATGATGATGAAGGGGAGAAGAAGGGGGAGGAGAAAGAGGATTTGGGGATCGTTTAAAATATCTGTAAAACACATATCTTGCCTATTGTCTAAGTCCTGAGTTGAGTTTTTTGGACTCTCTGGGAACTTTCTGCTGAAAACTTTCCCCTACTTTCTGAAATCTTATTTAAATTGAGATGGTCTCTTTGCACCAATATACTGTTCTCCCTAGAACAGTTCTGTCCAAAAGAAATACAGTGTGTGCCACATATGCAACATTAAATTTCCTAGTAATCACAGTAAACATGAAAAATAAACAGATGAAATTAATTTTAATGACATATTTAACCCAATATACTTGAAATATTATTTTGACACTAATCAGTATAAATATTATTAATGGGATATTTTATATTCTTTTTTTCATAGTACGTTTTCAAAATCAGGGGTATATTTTACACTTACAGAACATCATCTCAATGCAGACCAGCCATAACTCAAGTACTCAAGAGCCACATAGGGCTACATGTCCAGAATCAGGAGGCACAGTATCTAAACCCAAATCCATCATTCAAAGACCTGAAGTTTTAAAATATATAAGCATATCTTTTTTAGTAGCAGAATACCTATTACATATTCATCCCCCCAACTCTCACTTCCATGATTCCAAACATAATTTTTAAAAAATAGATCAGATTCTAAAATTACATCCCAGCTCAAGCCTTGCTTTTTAACAGTCTTGCTTTTTAATTGAGTTTTCTAAAATCAGAATGCTTCATTTCTTTTTTCTCCAGAAAAGGGAGCAATAAAGACTCTAGGCTATTTAGGTATTTGCGGAGTCTGGGTGTAATTCTAATTAAGAAGAGGTGGTAGCATGTGAGAGTATTGAGAGGTGAATTGATTTAAGAATTGTAGAAATATTTTTACTCAGGCCTAACTCACTAATTAAGTGTATTACATTTCCTAGGTCCTTGTCCCCAAGACTGGCTCTGGCATGAAGAAAACTGTTACCAATTTTCCTCTGGCCCATTTAATTGGGAAAAAAGCCGGGAGAATTGCTTGTCTTTGGACGCCCACATGCTGAAGATTAATAGCTCAGATGATCTGGTGAGTTTTTAATGGATGTGTGTTGGCCTGGAATATTGGTTTACAGGGAAATAGGTCAGGTTAAGGCCCTCCTTGAGAATCAGAATATGTACCTGTTTTCTAGCCTAGGCTGGCCACTGGTTACGTGCATGACCTTGGATGGACAGGTTATGAAGTATCTCTAGGCTCCAGTAGACATTTCTGTAAAGCCATCAGGAGGATGTCTAAGAGCTCTTTGGGTTCTTTCGTTTTGTGAATCTAATTTAAAAAGTCGACATCGACTCTTTCATCAACTCAGAAACATGACTTCCCACAGGAATTCATCCAGCAAGCAATCGCCCATTCCAGTTTCCCATTCTGGATGGGGTTGTCTCTGAAGAAACCCAACTACTCATGGCTCTGGGAGGATGGTTCTCCTTTGATGCCCCACTTGTAAGTTTCCTATTCTTTGCTGAACCTACTAGTGAAGTTACTGCCACATTCCACGCAATGTCCTCTTCTTGCTGGAAAGAAGCTTGGGGAATTTCTGAATCTCTCTCCCCAGCTCTCTCACACAGGGACTTGCCCGTTTACCTATTCAAATCTTCTCTTACATTTTCCTTCTCACGTTTATTGCGGACTTGAAGCTTTAAGACAAGGCTAAGTGCCTGACACAAGGTGGCAGTAAATCTAAATTTGTTTTTCTCCCTGCCTGCAGGTTTAGACTCCAGGGAGCTGCTTTCCAGATGTATTCTTCAGGCACCTGTGCATATATACAAAGGGGAGCTGTTTTTGCTGAAAACTGCATTTTAACTGCATTCAGTATATGTCAGAAGAAGGCAAATCTATTGACAGTACAGTGAATGTGAAGGCTCTGGAAGAAAAGGAGAAGACCTTTGAATTTTCTTCTGAAAATTAAGCTACACTTCGTCACTTAGGTGCGAACCATAAACGCCCTGAGGACTTCCTGTTACTAGCTAAAGTGCAGAACTCCTTAGCAGAGACTGGGGCCCAGCTGCTTGACACCTTGATAGCAAAAGTTTTAATTCTCTATGTATATATTTTTTCACCTAGCTTGTTCCAAGCCCCCCTGCCAGTCTTCAGTGAAGTCCATTTTCCTGTTTCTAAGAACTTGTTGCCTAACTCAAGGTCACAAAAATTTTTCTGCTATGTTTTCTTCTAGACATTTTATAGTTTCAGATTTTACGTGGGAATCTTTAACTTCTGGGGGGATAATTTGTAAGTCACGTATGGATGTATGGAAGTTCTTTTTCTTTTCCTTTTTGCATGTGGATATTCAATTGCTTCTGCAACATTTGCTGAAAAGACTATTCTTTCTTCACTACATTGCCTTTGCACTTTTGTCAACAATTATGCATACATGTCTGGGTCTATTTCTGGACTCTATTCTGTTCCATCGATCTATTTGTGTATTCTTTGTGCATAACACCATTACGATATTTTGGATTCGGTAGTTTTATAATATATCTTGAAATCACATGAAGGTAGTTCTTCAATGTTGTTTTGGTTAATCTATGTCTTTGCATTTCCGTCTTAATTTTTGAATTGGCTTGTCAATTTCTAAAAAAACTTTTTGAAATTTTGAATGTGATTTCACTGAATCTATAGATAATTGGGGGAAATTGAATTCTTTAAAATACTGATTTGTTCAACTCATGGATTTTCTTTATGCGATGTTTTGTAATTTTCTCTGTATAGAGAAAATTATAGATGTTTGTATAGATGTATAGATGTTTCACATATTTTATTAGATGTTTAGATGTTTCACATATTTTATTAGATTATCATCATGTATTTCACATTTTTTATACTACTGTAGACGGTACTGTTATCATTGTAGTTTTTATTTCCAATGTCCTTTGCTATTGTATAGAATTATAATAGTTTTTTATATTAACCTTATATCCTGAAACCTTGATAAGCTCACTTATTTCTTTTAGTAAGTGTGTGTGTGTGTTTGCGTGTGTGGTGTGTGTATGTATTTCATTGGATTTTCCTCATACATAATCATGTCATCTGCAAATAAAAATATTTTTATTTTTTCCTTTCTGGATGATTTTTATTTCTTTTCCTTGCCTGATTTCATAGACTAGAACCTCCAGTAGAATATTGAATAAAAATGGTGAGAGTGCAAATCCTTATTTTGTTCTTGATCTTGGGAATAAGTCAATGTTATACCATTAACTAAGGTGTTAAGTGTATATTTTTCATAGATGAATATTATCAGTTTGAGAAATTTTCCTTTTGTTCTTAGAATACTGAGAGGTTTTATCAGAAATGGGTATTGATTCGTCTAATACTTTTCCTATATCTGTTGAGATGATCATATCGTTTTTCTTTTCTCTTTTTAGTTTAACATGATGAATTAACTTAAGTAGTTATAGAAGTTTAAGCCAGCTTTCGATTCTCGAGCTGTATTATCATTTTAATATATCACTGGATTAGATCTGCTAAAATTTGGCTTAGAATTTTTGCAACTACGTTTATGAACGACATTTCTATGTAATTTTCTTTTCATGTAACAGCTTTGTCTGGTTTAGGTTTCAGAGTAGTACTCCTTTATGCCAATTTTCTGGAAGATTTTGTGTAGAATTGGTATGATTTGTTCATTCAATATTTGAAGCAATTTGCCATTGAAGTCATCTGGGCATGGAGTTTTCTGTGTTTCACAAGATTTTTAATTATTTACTGTTAAATTTGCCCAAGTAGTGACCATTTTGGGTGCTCTTCATCTCTGTTTTAGATCCACATTACATCACGTGATATTTTAAGTTTTCTTAAAGGACTTTCTTTATCATTCCCTATAGTGAAGGTCTGCTTGTGAGGAAATCTTTCTTCTTTTCCATCAAGTTTGAAAAAATTTAAGCTGCTAGGCTATTACCTCTTCAAATTTTTTTTCTGCCCCACCTCCCGGTACCCCCTCACTCCACCTCTTTTCCCTCCCCGCCCCCCGCCCCTATGCACACACACACTGTTGAGGGACTCCAGTTATGTGAATACTGGGCTGCCACAGTGCCCTAATGCTTCTTTCTTTCTTGCTCTCTTCCCTCCCTCCCTCCTTGTCCTTGTTCTTTCCTTTCCCTTTAAAATTATTATCTCTCAGTGTTTCATTTTTGTTAGTTTCTATTGTTATAAAATCAAGTCCATGAATCTTTTCTACTGAGTGTCTATCATTAATATCACACAGCGTATTTTTCATCCCACACTTTGTAGTTCTCACCTCTAGAAGTGTGCTTTAAAAACAAATCCTCCATGTCTCTATGTAGCTTTTTAAATCTACGAACATACGAAGAACATATTAACTATTTTAATGTCTGTGCCTTCTAATTCTGACCTCTAAGTTTTTTTTTGTGATTTTATTTTTTAACTGGAGTACAGTTAACCCTTGAATGATGCGGGGGCTAGGGGCACCAGCCCCTTCATGAGGCGGAAAATCTATATAACTTTGTAGTCAGCCCTCTGTACCTCCTTTCCAAATGTGGGTTGTGTAGTGCTGTAGTATGGATTTAGTGATAAAAATCCACATATTCGTGGATCCATGCATTTCAAACCCACCTCGTTCAATGATCTACTGTATAATTGACTTACAATATTATATTAGGTCAATGCTAGATATTTTTCGTTCCTCTAAATATTCCTGAGTTTTATTGTGAGAACAATTTAAGTTACATAGAAACAGTGAGATGCTCCTGAGTATTGCTTTTATGATGATCAGGCAGTACCAAAGAAGTTCTCAGTCTGGGGTTAACGATTCTCCATTATGAAGGGTATATTTTCTGAGTATCCCACCCAATACTCAATGGGCTATGATCTGGTCCAGTCTTGCTGTTGGGAAAGGGCACTGTTTCCTGCCCCACGTGAACTTGGGCATTATTTCCTTCGTTTATTTTATTTTATTTTTTTAATGATATATCTTTCCATTTATTTAGATATTATTAAAAATTCTCTGCACAGTAATTTGGAGCTTTTAATATAACACTCTTGCACATTTTTATTACATGTATTATTGTATTTATTATTAGGATATTAATAGTTTTCTTGCTATTGTAAATGACAAAGAATCGTCTATTTTTGCTGGTATATATGAATACAACATATATTTGAATATGGAGTTTTGTATCCAGTAAATTTGCTATAGGCCATGAAATAAGATAAGACAAAGAATTAAAAGATATTAAGATTGGAAATGAAGAAATAAGACTGTCATCACTTGCAGATGATATCATTAAGTGCTTGGAAAATCCCCCCAGATCTACAAATTATTAGAATTAATAAGTAAAAATAGCAACTTTACTGGAAACAAAACCCCTTTGTTTATTTTTGACGGTTCTTTCTCCAAACCCTCTGGTTACTCCCTCACACTCATGCTCTGAGCTGTAGGAGATTCTCTGCAGCTCTCTGGGGTTCTCTCTCTGTGCAGCTCTCCCCTCTCGTACTCTCGCCGGAACACTTCCTGCCTTTGTCTGTCTCAATTCTGGGGTTTCCCAGTAATCTCCTCAGTTCCCCTTCCCTGTGTGTGGCCTGCAAACTCCACAAGTGTGGTAAACTGGGGCAATCCCGGCACTCACCTTGTTTGTTTCCATCTCTCATAGATCATTGTCTTGCTTTGTTGCTTGATATCCAGTGTTTTGAAAACTGCTGATTCATGCATTTTGTCTGTTTTTGTTTGTTTGTAACTGTCAGGTTGGAAGGTAAATCCAGCTGTTGACTGAAAAAAAAATTGCACAACGTGAGTGTTGTGAGTTAAGTTTTATTTGGGGCAAAATGAATATGTCGTCCCAGGGGACGACATTTCAGATAGCTCTGAGAAAGTGCCCCTAAAAAGTAGGGGGGAAAGTCAGTGTTATATACAATTTTAGTGAAGGGGGGACGTGCAGGCAAGCACACATTTTGGCAGAGGGTGGCTGCTTGTCACGAGGAGCAGACGACACCATCGATGATTTTAGTGCTTTTCTAGGTACGAGGAGATGCAAGAATTGGGCTCATAAAATTTCCTCCTGAAAATATCTAACTATCTAAAAACCTGTTCTGCCCATTTTTGCCAGAGCACAGAGGGCCTCATTCCTGATCTCCATCCTGAACTCCTTTCAGGGGTGTTGAAGGTCAGCAGCTGCTGTGGCTCATGATTTAAACCTTGTAGAGGTAGATGGCAAGTGCCAATTTGTAGGTGGCACGGTCCTTATTACCCCATTTGGCTTTGAGCAAACGTCCAAGAGAAGGATTTTGTAATTAGGGACTTTAGTTTCTCTTTCTGTTGGAACTACTGATATCTCTAAACAAAAACATCTTAGGCTGAAAAAAGAAATCTAGTCCAGATTGGAAGATGAATTTCTTGCCTCTGTGTCTGGTATAGAAATTTCAAAGTTGATAACAGAGCTATCTTATTTTTATTTATTTATTTATTTATTTTGCGGTACGCTGGCCTCTCACTGCTGTGGCCTCTCCCGTTGCGGAGCACAGGCTCCGGACGCGCAGGCTCAGCGGCCATGGCTCACGGGCCCAGCCGCTCCGCGGCATGTGGGATATTCCCGGAGCAGGGCACGAACCCGTGTCCCCTGCATCGGCAGGCGGACTCTCAAGCACTGCTCCACCAGGGAAGCCCCAGAGCTATCTTCTTTAGCCAAGCTGACAGTGCCAATGAGTCATCGTTCAGTCACTTCTACTATTTCTGTCTCCAGTTCTTCCGGACGTTGGCAACATGTCTTCCTAAACCTTAGGTTTGGAGGAAGCTGCCTTAATCTGATCTATCTTGGGGATATATCTCTCAGTTTATAGACTGCTGCTTGATCCCAAAGACATAAATATTCTTATCCTTGCTTGTTACTATTTAAACGAGGGCTACAACTACAGCCTTGGGCTACAACTGCAGCCTTGGCCTGCAGTCTATTTATGTATGCCCTGAAAGCTAAGACTGGTTTCTACATTTTTAAAGCGTTATTAAAACAAATATGCAGAAGAGACTATAAGTGACCCACAGAGTCTGAAATATTTATTCTCTCATCCCTTGCTGAGTTTGCTGACCCCTGATGTAAATAGCTTACTGTTTAGGCCATGTTTATTTCCCATTAAGGGAATGAACTCTGAATTTGGACTGAGTTCAAATCCCAGTTTTTTACATCTCTGTTATCTAAGGAAAGTTACTCAACATCTTTATTAACTTGATTACCTTAACTGAAAGATAGGAATAACACTAGTAGCTCATAGATCTTCATTTTATTTCTAGTAGGTCATAGATATATGAGGATTTAATGGGATAATGTTTATATAATAATTCATGTAGTGCCTAGGATTCGGTTAGAATTCAAGAAATGTTAACTATTCTATTAGTTCATTTTTTCCTTGTATTTATAGTGTCCTACGAGTGTTTCTGGTTTTGGTAGTAGGTTCTTAATCTCATACAGCAAATTGACCAAATAACTCCTTAACTTAGTTTAATGGTGTTTATAAACATTGTTTAGGATTCTTTTTTGCTGTTGTTGTTGTGGAAATAATGTCCTGTGGAATACCTCCTGACTTGCCTCTTGTTTCGTGAACCATAAAGAGTATTGTCCAGCATTTCTTCAGTTTCTTCTTTGTGGAGATTTTCTGAGTTTATTAGGGCTTGCAGGGCATTTGGGTCAATGAGCATAGATGGTATTCTATTATAGAATAGATGGTATATAAGTGAATATTATTTCAAATACTGAATTATCTTAGAGTATTTCACAGAGTTAGGCTGTTCTGGTTTGGAAAGATGAGCAGAATAGGTATGCTTTCCTGCATCTATCGTTCAAGTTTTTAAATCTTAGCAAGTAAAATGAGCAAATTTAAAATATCTGATCTTTATACCTTAATGTCTCCAAATGTACCTTCTTTGCACCTATATTTACTTCCAAAGTCCCCTCCATGATCAGTCATCCTCATCCCAGGGATGTGCAAGGTATTAACCCACGAAGGATGCCATGAACCAGAAAGTTAATGAACTACTCGTTTCCTGGGAGCAAATTTTAAAAATGAGAGAGAAGTACATGGTCCTGAGCATTTGCGCAGTTGCGAAAACATAGAATTTTAAGTAGGAGGATTAGGTATTTGACTTGTACCTGAACCATATGGAAATCTCAGTGGCTTTGAAAATTATTAAATTGGCCGTTTGTAGAACCCATTAAACTTACTGGTCCACATTATACTCCAGTGAGGAGCCACATGCCTCAGCTCTTCCCTAGTTCTTTACCCCATTAAGAGCACAGCTGACAGATGATTTATAATTCTACTCTTAGAGAATATACATAATTTAAGCTTAGTAAAGCATCCTATAGGACAGATAGCAGGAACCTGAATATATTCATAAACATATATGTGTTTGCTAAGCTCTTTTCAGGGATATGCTTCTACAGCACTAAGTCTTTTACTTATTTACAACAGACCCCAAACATTAAAAAAAAATATAAATAGACAACTTTTTCTCAATATTATGCCCATCTTATTAAGCATGTGGGTTGTATATTGGAAATGAAGTAGGATGCCTAATATAGAATTTTCAAACACCTGCTTATATACTTCAGTAACCTAAACATCAAAATAACAGTATCGGGCTATTTTACTTTCTCCGAGTTATTCTAATTTGCTGTGACAGAGATGTGGATTAGAAATTTTTCTCACTTTTTTGGGGTCACACATTCACTTATTTAACAACTCTCACTCAGATGCTTTCTTTCTTTAGTCCTAACAGAGTAGGCAGTAATTAACATACAGAGAGCCTATCTTTAGGGTCCTTACAGTCTCGTGTGTAGGAAGAAAACAAGCAAATTAAAAATAGCTACATATGTACAGTTTTATTCATTCATTTAATATGTGAAGCGCTACTCTAGATGCTGGGAATTTGTAGTGAGCAAGACAAGTTTCCTTCTCTCCAGGAAGTTATGACACACTGAAAATTAAAAGTATAGTAAACATATGTGGTTATTATTGAAGGAATCCAACGGCTGCTCACAATAGAATAACTCCCAACAACTACAATTTCTTAGGAATAAAGTAATACAGATTCCTTTAAGCAGAGTGAAAGTCACGTTTTTATTATGAGTCAGGTCCACCCTGCAGAAATGCTTCCGTTTTGCTCACAAGTGGATAAAACAGAATAACTTCCTCTAATTTGCCTTGAAATTCATAATATAAAGCAGCAGATGGCGCCATCACCTCATTCACTTCTGCCTGATTTTGCTAAATCTTTGCTAATGAATTCGTATTGACTCAGCTCAGATCACACCCCTCAGGAACTCTGTTTTCTTTTTTTAGTTACCCTATATCTTTCTTATTTACCATCCAAGGATACTAGCTGGGCTTAAAGACCCATCATCGTTTTGCTGGTGAGGAAACAAGCAGAGAAAATGAAACAATACATCTAAAGTCACTCAGTTAATCCAGTGACAGAATCAGGAGGGACATGGTTCATTCATTAGCTAGAATGTGGACTTTGAATTTAGAAATTCTGCCAATAACTTGGAGATTTTTTCCCCCTCTGCAATTCAATTGCCTTATCTCAGGTTGTTTCCACTTTTAAAAATAAATGAATAGAATATACCAGGTGAATAGCTTCCAAATATTTTATGGGTTCAATAAAATTATGTACTAAATTCCCAGATATAAAACAAGTAAAATCAGGGATGCTCTGGTTGTATTGATACTGGGACAGTCTAGACACTTTCCTGTTTGGCTTGTACTGCACCACATTTTGCTATATTTTTCTTCCTATTAAAGATGATACAGAGTTTAAAGGTACAGGAAAAGAAGAAAATATTGTCAATGTATTTGACCAAAGCATGACTGGCCAATACAGGAACAATGCCACAGGTAACCTAAGACAAACAAACGTACATATGAGAAACACCTCCCACTTGAAAATAACACCCACCATTCTTTGTTTTCCCCTGCTCTCCACAGTCAATTTAAAGACAACTTGGGTGTGATTTGGGACTAGAAATTGGAATTACCAACAGTTTAGCTCTTAGTTCATAAGAAGTATAATTGTTAGTGTTCTTGCCTATTTCCCCCAATAGACAGGACCGTTAAGACACTGGTCTAGACATTGGGCATAGAATACCTATAGAGACAGAATGCTTGTCCTTTTGGAGTTTATAAGCTGAACCAGACAATAGCATTAGGTAATTTTGGCTCTAATATAGGTTGGCACTTATATATATTTTGTACATGTATTATTATTTTTAAAGTATTTTTGCTTACTTCTCCTAATCTTTTATACCTATATTTACTGATAACCTGCAATGAATCAGAAACTAGTCTAGGTTCTTGGGATATATGTGTGAATGAGCAAGGAATGAACAAGCAAGGTTCCTAACTTCTGGGGCTTACAAACATGGAGACATGGCGAGTCTAACTACAAACAGATGAGATGTATTCCAATAGCGTGAAGTACTTCCAAGAAAAAAAGAAAAGCTGTCTGATATGATTCAGTGTGATGGAGAGGTGCTGTGGTCATATTCTACGTCAGACTGAATGATCAGGGAAGGCCTACCAGAAAGAGTGATATTTGAACTAAGAACTAATTATCAAGAAAAACCCGACCACGCAAAATTCTCAAGGCAAAGCGTATTAGCCAAAGTATATGCGCAAAATTCCTGAGACAGGAACAACTTGGTGTGTTTGTGTGATCAAAAAGGATATTATATGATATAACTCATATGTGGAATCTAAAAAATAGTACAAATTAACTTATTTACAAAACAGAAATAGACTCACAGACATAGAAAATGTCTGTGAGTAGAAAAACTTATGGTTACCAAAGGGGCAGGGGTTGGGAGGGACAAATTGGTAGTATGAGATTAACAGATGCACACTACCATATATAAAATGGATAAACAATAGATAAACGGCAAGGATTTACTATATAGCACAGGAACTATATTCAATATCTTGTAATAAACTATAATGGAAAAGAATAAAAAGAAAATGAATATAGACACACACACGTGTATATACATATATCTATGTATCCAAATCATTTTGCTATATAAAACTTAGAGGAAAACATAGGCAGAACACACTGACATAAAGCGCAGCAATATCTTTTTCTATCCATCTCCCAGAGTAATGGAAATAACAAAAATAAACAAATGGGACCTGATTAAACTGAAAAGCTTCTGCATTGCAAAGGAAACCACAAACAAAATGAGAAGACACCCCACAGAAAATATTTGCAAATGATGCGACCAACAAGGGATTAATTCCCAAAATTATTACGAACAGCTCATGCAGCTCAATACACAAAAAACAAACAACCCAATCAAAAAAAGGGGCAGAAGACCTAAATATTTCTCCAAAGAAGACATACAGAAGGCCAAGAGGCACATGAATAATGCTCAACATCACTAATTATTAGAGAAATGCAAATCAAAACTACGAGATATCACCTCACAGCAGTCAGAATGGCCATCATCAAAAGATCTACAAACAATAAATGCTGCAGAGGGTGTGGAGAAAAGGGAACCCTCTTGCACTGTTGGTGGGAATGTAAATTGGTACAGACACTATAGAGAACTGGATGGAGGTTCCTTAAAAAAACTAAAAATAGAGCTATTATATGATCCAGAAATCCCACTCCTGGGCATTTATTCAGAGAAAAACATGTTTCGAAAGGATACATGTACCCCAATGTTCATTGCAGCACTCTTTACAATAGCCAAGACATGGAAACAACATAAATGTCCATCAACAGATGAATGGATAAAGAAGGTGTGGTGTATATATATATATATATATATATATATATATAATGGAATATTATTCAGCCACTAAAAAAATGAAATAATGCCATTTGCAGCAACATGGATGGACTTGGAAATTATCATACTAAGTGAAATAAGTCAGACAGAAAAAGACAAATATCATATGACATCGCTTATATGTGGAATCTAAAAAAAATGGTGTAAATGAACTTATTTACAAAACAGAAACAGAGAATGAACTTATGGTTACTAACAGGGAAGGGTAGTGGGGAGGGATAGATTAACTAGATTACTACCGTTAACAACAGTTTAACATATGTAGAAATGAGAGCATGACCAGGCTAATTCAGCGGTACTGAATGCAGTTCTTTAAGTAGTTTTATTGGTGCAATATTCAATCTAACTCTTGATTCAATTTATTGTATTTTTAGTTTATAAAACATGTTTTCACTTCTAAGAACTTTTCTCAGATTTCTCATTTTTCTTTGAAGAAAAAACTTGCTGTATAAATGCAATTTTCATTAAATCTCGCTGAGAATGTGAATTAGTTACTTGTTATTTGCTGGGTTTTGTTTGTTGTTTGGTTGGTTAGATTGGTTTGTTTTTCACCTGTTTCTTACATTACAGTTTAACCAGGGGTATTTTTCTCAGAATATGCAAACTGTCTTTCCCCACTCCCTCCTGCCATCTTTTTTTTTTTTTTTTTTTTTTTTACTTTGCTGCACCTCAAGTCTTGCTAGCTGGATCTTAGTTCTCTGACCAGGGATCGAACCCAGCTCCTGCAGTGAAAGTGTTGTTGAGTCCTAACCACTGGACCACCAGGGAATTCCCCCTCCTGCCTTTTAAAATGCTGAGGGATTATTTTTCCTAGTTTGTCATTGATTTGTGTAATCACTGTTTAATTGTTTTAGTCCTGGACAAAAGAGAAGGCTAAAGTTTACATTCACTGAAAATTTTCTTTGACAACTTAGAGAGTCAGTTGTTTTTGTAGGATTGTGATTAAACAGAGGACTGCAGTCAAAGAAAATAAAAGTTATTACATAAAGATTCTCCCATTGTGCGTGGGGGGTCTGAATCAATAGTAAAAAGCTTTTTATTACTGCCTAGAAGGTGCTGCCCTCGTTCCTGTTCTCTAGTTCTACTTAGTTGACTGACCTTTCTTCCTTAAGCCAATTTATTCACTCTGAGAAAAAAATCCCTTTCTTTCCAGCTCTCCTGCTTTCCCAAGGGCTGCATTAGCGAACTGAATGTCTGATGGAGGTCGAGATTAGATCCACACCACTATTTTGTGTCTGTGAAAAGTTAGTAAAACTTTTGTGGCAGGCTAGGTAAGACAGTGAATTTTATTTTTTTTCATTGACCTCTCTTCCGTGTCGATATGTATTAATGAGAACTGTAGAACTCTTGGAACAGAACAACTCCATCCAAACCTTTGCACTAAGACATTTGACAAACTCTAACATGGCTTCTAGTAGTTTAAGGCTGTGTCCTGGAATGATCCCAGATCCCTTTAAAACGCCTGCCTGAGAAAGTTCATTGCTGCCAGGAGAATTTACTGTTTGTTCGTGAGAGAGTGGCATGGACATATATACACTACCAAATGTAAAACCGATAGCTAGTGGGAAGCAGCTGCATCGTACGGGGAGATCAGCTCAGTGCTTTGGGACCACCCAGAGGGGTGGGATAGGGAGGGTGGGAAGGAGGGAGACACAAGAGGGAGGGGATATGGGGATATATGTATATGTATAGCTAATTCACTTTGTTATAAAGCAGAAAGTAACACAACATTGTAAAGCAATTATACTCCAATAAAGATGTTAAAAAAAACACACACATACACAAAAAAGTAAAATTAAATTAAAAAAAATAAAATCCTCTCTCTGCCCTTTGAGGTGTAAAGCTACCACCTAAAACTTTCCTCAGGGTCCTGAGAGCCATCTCTGAAAGCAAACAGGGAATTAGTTAGGGAGATAACCTGCCCTCTCCCAGTCCCCATGGGAGGGTAGGGCCCTAGCTTCAGTGGGGCACAACCTTGCTGCAATACGCAACACTGTCTCCTGTCCAAAGGATGAAGAAGCTGTTTTTCTTCCGGAGAAGCACCAATGAACAAATCCGCATGGTCTAGTCACATGGATTAACCCTCCTAATACGACTCAGTGCCTTTCCCTTAGCACAGCCCAGCCTTTAAAAAGTCGCTAGTCTTTTGTTTTGGGGAAGTTGAGTTCGGTTTACGCTGGGCCCTCCTCTCTGTTATAATCGTATTACTGAAGGAAATCTGTCCTCACCAACTTTTTTTTTTTTAACATCTTTATTGGAGTATAGTTGCTTTACAATGCTGTGTTAGTTGCTACTGTATAACAAAGTAAATCAGCTATACATATACATATATCCCCATATCCCCTCCCTCTTGCATCTCCCTCCCACCCTCCCTATCCCACCCCTTTAGGTGGTCACAACGCACCGAGCTGATCTCCCTGTGTTATGCAGCTGCTTCCCACTAGCTAGCTATTTTACCTTTGGTACTGTATATATGTCCATGCCACTCTCTCACTTCGTCCCAGCTTACCCTTCCCCCTCCCCATGTCCTCAAGTCCATTCTCTACATCTGCGTCTTTATTCCTGTCCTGCCCCTAGGTTCTTCATGACCATTTTTTTTTCTTAGATTCCATATATATGTGTTAGCATACAGTATTTTTTTTTCTCTTTCTGACTTATTTCACTCTGTAGGACAGACTCTAGGTCCATCCACCTCACTACAAATAACTCAATTTCATTTCTTTTTATGGCTGAGTAATATTCCATTGTATATGTGCCACATCTTCTTTATCCATTCATCTGTCAATGGACATTTAGGTTGCTTCCATGTCCTGGCCATTGTAAATAGTGCTGCAGTGAACATTGTGGTACATGACTCTTTTTGAATCATGTTTTTCTCAGGGTATATGCCCAGTAGTGGCATTGCTGGGTGATATGGTAGTTCTCTTTTCAGTTTTTTAAGGAACCTCCATACTGTTCTCCATAGAGACTGTATCAATTTACATTTAATGAGTGTCTGGTTTTATCTTTGACAACAGCCAGTAGTCTCTTCCATTCTGCTTGCTTTGAAGTCTTGTGAACAGATGGGTACCTCTCTAGTTTCTAGCAACGATAAATGTTTTTCCATATCTCATTAACTTGGGTATTACTGTGGAAATTGGCAAAGAGGAAACATTAAGCATTTAACATAGTATTTCAGTTCCAGAATTCTCCATAAGCTGTTACTTGCAATATAAGTATACAGAATGGTGAAGGGGGCAGGGTAGCATAACAGAAAAGATCATGAGTTTTGCAGTAAGAGTGGACTTCGGTTTGATTCCTTGCTTCATTATTTTTATTTGTTTCTTAAAACTGAGCAAGGGAGTAAAATTTCTGTCTCAGTTTTGTCATTTGAAAATAGGACTAAACAACAGGGTCCTACAGTCTAGCACAGGGAACTGTATTCAGTATCTTGTAATAAACCATAAAGAAAAGAATATGAAAAATATATATCTGAATCACTTCGCTGTACACCAGAAACTAACACAACATTGTAAATCAACTATACTTAAGAAAGAAAATAGGACTAATAGCGCCTATCTCATAGACTTCTTGGAAAACTGAGATTGTATAAGAAAACACATGCCATAGGTAGTACTTAGCTCATAGTCATCGTTGAATAAATAATTTTCTACTTTGTATTATAAATCTCTGACAAGCCCCAAAGAGATTTGTTTCCTCTCTCTGTTGTTACAACAATGTACCTCCTTATGGTGTCCTTCATGAACCTATCTGTGGGTTTCCTCCTTTACTCCATAAGCTTCTTCACAGGTATCATTTATCCTTTTATCCCCACCTCCTGTCAATCGAAAAGATGGGCCTTTGATACATGTTTACTGAAAGAGCAGTACATGAATGAATGAACAGTTGTAACAAAGTATTGGTGAACTCAAGGGACCAAAATTGTTTTAAGTTTACATAGGCCAAGTCAATTAACGATGTCCAGTTCGGTTGTGAGAATAATGAAAGCGGCATAAGACATTAATGGTTTCATTTTTCTTATGTTTGATCTGAAACAAAGATCTATCTATTGTGCTACCTTATAATTTTCTTAAGATTCATCAGTCTCAGAAACAGGATCTAAAGGTACCAATGGGAAATTACCACTGCACATATTTCATTTCCTGCTTTTGGGTATCTGGTTGGACTGCTTAAGCTCAACTTGTTAAAGCCTAGTAAATGCCTCCCCCACTTGACTTGACTCATAGGTCCTCTTTTGCCCACAGGCAGTTGTCTTCGGAGAAGAGAAGAAAGAACTCTCGTATGCTGAGGCAACTCAGGAACTCAATAGAACAATGGAACACCATTCCATAGAAAATTTGGATGAAGATGGATATACTCAATTAGACTTCAGCTCTTGCAATATCATCAGGAAACCTGTGGTCTCAGAGAAAGGTATATATTTTTCTTTCTGACTTCAACATTTACATTCTCATCAACTAAAACTGGAAGTGGAAGTGGAAAAAATTGGAGAGACTTGCGATTTGTCGGGCTTTTATTAATATATTGTAAAAGGTTTTCAGAAGTCACTGAAGATAATTTGAACGGGCACTAAGACTTTTGGTAACCATTCAGGGACTAATCATCAGTACAGCTGACCTTTGAACAACACGGGTTTGAACGGCACAGGTCCACTTATACATGGTTGTTTTTCAAAAGTAAACACTACAGTACTACACGATCTGCTGTTGGTTGAATCCATGGATTCCAAACTGTGGATATGGAAGAACTGAGATACAGAGGGCCAACTCTAAGTTATATGGAGATTTTTGACTTTGGGGAGGGGCGGTGCCCCTAATCCCTGTGTCGTTCAAGGGTCAACTATGTTTAAGTTAATTATTATGATGATAGAAAATACTCACAATTTCTCTGTTCTATAGGGACAGACACTTCAAAAATAAGAAGTTGGTAATAAGTGTGATGAAATGCAAAGCTGAAAGAATTTCAATAGGAGTGACTTGTTTATTTGACAGAAAAGAGTAAATTGCAGAATGGAGGTCAAAGAAACACAGAAGTGTAAATGAACAACATCAGGATATTGGAGATAAGAATGAAAAGATGGAAAAAACAACTTGTGATTTTATGGAAAAGGCCAAAGGGAAGTCAGAAGTCATAGGGTTTAGAATCCTGAGCCTGTTTTTTTTTGTGTGTGTGTGTGTGTGTGTGTGTGTGGTAATGAGATTGATTTGGAATTTTTTTTTTTAAATAAAAGAGAGTTCTTTTTATGCCCATGAAGAAATATATATGTATTAGCCAAAAAGATCCCATTATCAGGACATGAGTCTTAGACATAACGTAAAAGAGGTGAAATCTGGGGAAGGGCATTAAAAGATTTCTCTCTTCACTGAATGAGCAATTTAATCTCCTCTATGGTTCCCCTATCTGACAATTCTCTGAAATGCTTTTATTGCTTATTCTCAGTTTTTAAGTGGTGATATTAATATAAAGCGAGTTTCCTGTTATCAAGAGATTATTCACAGGTTTTGACGGCAGAATTTACTCTCTTCTGCTTTCTGTTCATTCCCATTGCACAATCATTTTCCTCTTGTCACTTATGCAATTCTTTTCTTGGGCAACCTGATGGGGAAGAGTGGAAAAACTAGATAATGCAAGAGGTAGGGAGACATGTGTGTGTTTATAGATGTGCGTGGACAAATTGTGTTACCTATAATGTGTTAGTAGTCCCTAAACTAGGTACTTTTACATATGTTAACTTAATGCCCACAATAATCCTTTGAGGTATTATTAACCTAATTTTTCACAAAGAGAAATGGAAAAACAGAGGAAGTAATTTGCCCAAGGACGTGCAAGAAGTAAGTGAAAGGGGAAGATTACCCTTAGTAACCAGCATTATTTCTGCTACATTAAGCTATCTCTTCTAAGAATAGGTAGGATTTCTTGAATCCTGGTAGTGTCAAGAACTATAGACATCAAAAAAAAAAAAAAAAAAAAAAAAGAACTATAGACATCAATGTGGAACTGAAATTAGGAGTGCATAGATATCAAGTTTCAGAACCTGAAGAGGTATGCTAAAGGTGGAGAAAATTTCAGACTAATCCTAGATGACTAGCTTATCTGGATATCAGATTTTGATGAACTGTAGAAATAAAGTGCTCTGCGATCCATCATCCAATTTCTTTATTCAATTTCTGCTCCCTATGGCGCCTCAGGATTTTGTGCTGCATCCCCTCGTTGGCGTCCCATTGCTGTGACTTTGGGAATTTTATGCTTGGTAATGCTGGTGATAACTGTGGTCCTGTGTACCATGGGTGAGTATTGGTGGGAGAGATTAACAACAGACATTTAATAAGCATTTATACTGTTCCAGGCACTCTTTTAAGAGCGTAACATAATCTAATTGAATCTGTATATTGACCCTATTGAATTGGCGCTATTAGTTCTCATTTTATTTCTAGGGTCATAAACTAGTTATTGGTAGGATCATGATTAGAAATTTGGGTGATCTGTCCTAAAAACTCATACTCTTAACTGCATGCTCTCCTTGAAGAGCTGGTTTCAAAGCTATGGAATTCCTAGGATAAATTAATGAAAGCAAACCAGAGGAGGTAAAAAGGAAGTACAATTGGTGTTTATCTTCCTAACAAAATAAATCCTCTAAAGAGACTATAGGCTAATTTTTATGTCTCATGATTTAAGGAAATTATTTTATACCTGATCTTTACTCTAAACTCCTTTGGATAATATCAGGAAATACCTGAGGCACTTATCAAATACTAACTAGTTATTTTGTGACAGATGAATAAATTTCCATAGATTTTATTGCTCATGCATTCAAAATTGAATAAAGTATTATTGTACCTTCAAAGAGGCTATATGAAAGATTTCTTAAATAGACAAGTGTTTATTGAGTACATTCTATGTTATAGGCACCAGGCAGGTTCTCAAGGAACTCTCATTTTTAAATAATAGAAGAAAGATAGAAGATTTATTACTTTTTCAAATCATTCATGGTACCAATTGACTGTATTCCATTTGCTTCATTTTTCTCTTTTGTATTAAACCCTCTTCATGGAAGTTATTTCTTTTTTCTGTATATTTCATCTATCATCTATTCTATCTATCTATCTATCTATCTATCTATCATCTAACTTTACCTCTCCATCAGCAATGTATTATCTATCACTAATCAAGTATGTATCCCTTTACATTTCAACAAAAATATGGTTTTGGGGATTTTAATTCCCAAACATAGCAAAATGACTTTTTCTTCTGTAATTACTATTGTTGTTGGTATATGAAGCTATCTGGAGACCCAGTTCAGGGAACAACCTGTTGAAGGATAACAGCTTTCAATCAAGAAATAAAGAGAACCACAGTCAACCATCTTTAGAAGACAATGTGGCTCCTACCAAGGCTCTCACGACCACAGGCAAGGCAGAATTAAAAGATTAATAAAGTCCTTAATTCAGAAGGGTTAATTATTGGTGCTAAGGTTTGGAGCAACAGATGAAGAAAGTACTTTTATGTGCGGTGATTGTGCATCCAAGGAAAGCCCACAGCAGTATTGTCTCAGTAAAATACGTCCCCTGTCATATATAAAGTGATATCATAAATACCTTATGAACTTAGCTGAATCTCCAACTTAGTTGGATTTTTTTTAAATCAGTAACTAATTTATCACAGGATATGTATTTAGGCTTATAGGAGATTGTATAATTTGATGTGAAGGAACAAAAAGTGTTCTCATCCCTTAGGGAATTGACATTTTAAAATGATATAGTTAAAATAGGAAATAGGACATCAGAAAAGAAAAACGGACAGAAAAAGGAAAGAAGGGAAAGTGTTGCTAAGAATTAAACGTTTACAAAAGAAATAAACCTAATAGATATGTTTCTGAAAACTCTGGTTAAATTTGTTTTTCTTTAATCCTGCAAGTTCATTTATTTAATTACAATTTTATATACACAAAACTTCAATTTCTAATTGCATAATTATTGACTATGACAACATTTTGTCTTCAATTTTCCATCTCTGGACACATACCTCCTCACTATTTGTATCACATTACTCTATAATGTGAACGATTGCTCTTATACTTTTCTTATTTGGAAAATTGCATTCTGAAATGGATCTCACACTTGTAAAATAAGTTAACATGAAATTACTGTATATCTCAGTGATTGATTTTGAATTCATTTATTAGTTATCATGGAGAAAAGGAGTTCTGGTCTGACTTTGAAGGAATAGAAGACAAGTCAAGAAGGAAAGGAGGGTTCACTGTCTAAAACACTGTTTATAGCCACTCAACTCATTTTTTAATTGTAAATGAATAAGGGGTTTTAATGTAGCCTCTTCTGTAAGGTTGTATCCATATAGTTTGAATTGAAAATGAAATCTATTAATGGTAATTCATTGATTATTTATCAAGTGTCCTTAGGATGAATGGTACTTGCACTGAAAGAGGGAATTGGTATAGTATGAATCTCATTGTATTTATCTTTTATTTCCAGGAGTTCTTTCTAGCTCTTGTCCCCCTAACTGGATCACACATCAGAATAGCTGTTATCTATTTAGCACATCATTAGATTCCTGGGATACAAGTAAAAGACGGTGCTTGCAACTGGGCTCTAATCTCCTGAAGATAGACAGCTTAAACGAGTTGGTAAGTGTAGATTTCAGTTATAATTATCTGTGGTCTATATTGAACAGAAAAATAGAGGTAGGTTCCAGGTAATGATGATTTTTCCCTAAAAGAAAGTCATTTTATATATCCTCCATGATTATAATAATAGCATATATTAAGTGAGTAAAGTGCATAATATATGCTTCTCTCTGTAATTAATTAATTAAAATATGAACACAGTTTACTTTGAAATAAACCCTTTAAGCACAACTGCACGTTGACTATAATAGTCAGGCCACTACTCATTTCTGTGGGCTTGGATTTCAGGTTGTAAGTGTGGTGGAGTGAAATAGAAAAATCTTCCCCTTGTTATCATAATTATCAAGAGAAACAGCAGCTATGATAATATATATTTATAAATCATTTACTCCTTGCAATATACTAGGAAAGGCAAAGAGGTTTAAAAAGTAGGCTTGTTTTAGCAGTGCTCAAATAATTTGTAAGAAAATAGAAACAACTCAGGTATTTAAAGTAAAATATCTCGTACCGGCCACAAGTGCCATAGAAATTCAGGGAGATCCCCACTGACGTAAACACTTTACAGAAACTGTGCAACTTACGATGCATCTTGAATGAAGGATAGAACTCAGATGAGCCATGAGAAGGGGTTAATAGTCAGGAAACATTCTATACTACAAATCTAAACAATCTATAACTTCTATACTTACTTTCACTACTCTCAATTTTTTTTCTATTCTGTCTTACCCAACAGTTATAGTTCACATAAAAATGAATGGAAGTAGATGTATGATTAAAAAAAGAGCATAGGACTGGAAGTCTGTCTGACTTTTAGACCTTCCCGTAATTGCCGCTATGTTGTGCTATATTTGTCAACGATTCACATATGATCTTTAACCCCCAGATTACTTATGCATAACTCATGCAGTGGGACTAAACGACTTTAAAATTGTCATCTCACTCTGAGAAGCATTTCTTGACAAAGGTCATGTAAATTTATATTTTCTGTTAAAATTGTGGAGAAGATAGTGGCCTGTCATCCATGGACATTGCCTAGGATATTCTGTCGCCCTTGGATTTTGTCAGGTAGGTTGAATGCAAGCAGTGCAATGTTGACATTAAGGATGCATTCTTTATTGGAAAATTAAACAATACGACTCTGAAGAAATGAGATACGACTTTTGAGACACTCAATGGCATTCAAGAATTGGCACTTCTGTCTGAGTTGACGCCAGTATATGTGTACATCCTCCACCAAGGTGACTCAATCTCTGTTTCTCAAAATCTCCAAGAGTCTGTTTCTGTATCTTCTTTTTATCTCTATCATCTGTCTATCACACTCTCTCTCTCCTTGACTTGTATTTGTATTTATGTTTCCTTACAGGAATTTATATCTAGGCAAGTGTCTTCCCAACCTGACCATTCATTTTGGATGGGGCTTTCTCGCCGTCAGACTGAAGAACCATGGCTCTGGGACGATGGTTCAATGTTGTTGTCTAACTTGTAAGTATCTGGAGAGACAAAGCTTCATACTCTTCCTCAGAGAGGTGAGAGCACGTCAGGCAGTTAAGAATCTGATCTGTTGGCCATAATAAGAAAGAGAGAGAAAAAGATACGTAGTGATGGGGAGAGAGAAAGAGTGAGCCAGGAGGAAAAAAGAAAACAAGAGGGTAGAGGAAGACTGAAGAGTCGCAAAGAGCTGAATGGCCATCTCGAGCTGTCAACACAAGTGCTCCCTCAGCTTTCTTACTAGGAGGGCATGTGAGGCTGCCCAGGAAGGTGCAATCACTGTGACTCAGTGTAAAACTGTGCTTAAGAGCAATGCTTTGAAGTCAGTTCTCAGCTTGAGTCAATGATTGGCCCACTCATTGTGTGAAACTGGATGAGTTCCTTAATCTAACAGCACCCCTCTTTCTGCACCTGTAAATGAGAATAAAATAGTACGTACCTCTTAGGATTTTGAGATAAAAGTAAAATCACTTAGCACAGCATCTTGCACATAGTAAATGTGTGATACATGCTATTATTATTAATTTTAAAAGCAACCACATTTCACTTTTTTTTTTTTTTGCGGTACGCGGGCCTCTCACTGTTGTGGCCTCTTCCGTTGCGGAGCACAGGCTCCGGACGCGCAGGCTCAGCGGCCATGGCTCACGGGCCCAGCCGCTCCGTGGCATGTGGGATCTTCCCGGACCGGGGCACAAACCCGTGTCCCCTGCATCGGCAGGCGGACTCTCAACCACTGCACCACCAGGGAAGCCCACATTTCACATTTTATAAAGCTCTTTTAGACATATGAACATTTGCACGATTATAAATTTTTCCTCATTGTATGTGTACGCACTAAGATACACACAATGAAGAAGAATTTACATACGGAGACTTATTATGAGGAATAAGCTCACACACGATTATAAAGACTGAGAAATCCGACAATCTGCCGTCTGCAAGTTGGATACCCAGGAAATCATGTAGTGTATGAGCTTCAGTCCAAGTATGAAGGGCTTAAAACCAGGGGAGCCAATGGTGTAAAACCCAGTGCCAGAGCAGGAGAGGGTGAGATGAGATGAGATGTCGCCACTCACACAGTCAGGCAGGAAGAAAGGAACAAATTTCTGCTTCTGCCTTTTTGTTCTATTTAGGCCTTCAGTGGATTGGGTGATGCCCGCCCACGTTGGGGAGTGAAGTCTAGTTTGCTGAGTCTAGTTCACTGATTCAAATGACACACTTGAAAATAATGTTTGATCTGGCTGTGGCTAGTAAAGTTGACACATGAAATTAACTCTCACAAAGTGTTGAAGTCTTCCTCACTGCAGTTGTCGTTCATTTTCTCTTTAATATCTGCAGAACATGAAATTATCTTCCCCTTTTCCATTTCTATTATTGGTGTGTGTGTGTGCTTTCTTCTTTCTTTTCTTTTTTAGTTTTTTAATCAGTCTCATTGGGTGTAGTTTTCAAAGAAAGAACTTGTGGCTGTGTTGATTCTTTCTCCCTCTGTGTCTTTTTCTCTCTCTTTTTTCCCCATTAATTTTGGTTTTCACCTTTATCATTTCCTTCCATTCAATTTCTTTGTGTTGAATTTGCTACATTTTTTTTTTTTTTTTTTTTTTTTTTGCGGTACGCGGGCCTCCCACCCCTGCGGCCTCTCCCGTTGAGGAGCACAGGCTCCGGAAGCGCAGGCTCAGCAGCCATGGCCCACAGGCCCAGCAGCTCCACAGCATATGGGATCCTCCCGGACCGGGGCACGAACCCGTGTCCCCCGCATCAGCAGGCGGACTCCCAACCACTGCGCCACCAGGGAAGCCCCAAATTTGCTACTTTTTCTCTAACTTCTTGTGTGGACTCATGAAGTTCATCCTTTTTTTTCCTCAAGTATGTACATTTAAGGCTATAATTTTAGTGTATTTTCATTTTCATTCAGTTCAAAATACTTTCTGATTTTCATTGTGAGTTGTTCTTTGGCCAATGAGTTACTTCGAAATGTATTTCTTAATTTAGAACTATCTGTGTGTTTACAGTTATCCTTCTGTTTTAGGTTTTAGTTTAGTTCCATTGTGGTCAGAGAACATACTCAGTGTGATGGCAGTTCTCTGGTTTTTGGTTTTGTTTGTTTGTTTCTTTGGCCACACCATGCAGCACAGCTTGCAGGATCTTAGCTCCCTGACCAGGGATTGAACCCAGGCCCTCAGCAGTGGAAATCCTGAGTCCTAACCACTGGACCGCCAGGGATTTCTCAGTTCTCTGGTTTTTATTTGCTTCGTCTTCCCATACTGAGAGAATTATAATAAAATCTTCCACTGTAATTCTACTCACAACTCTGTAAACATTTTTGTTGATGTGTTGAAGCCAAATTATTAGGCACATATAGTTTAGAATGGTTATATCTTGCAGGCTCAGGCTCCTTCAATGTACTTTTTCTTTTCTTTCTTTCCTCTTTTTTGAACTTATTTTTTTATTGTTCCACCTTTTCTTATGTTAATTTAGAATTTACTTTTTAACTAATTTTAGCAGTTACGCTAGAGATTTCAACATACAGTCTTCACTCATCAAAGTCTAATATTAATTGGCCTTTTCATGCTTTTCCTGGGCAATATAAAATATTAGAGTATTTCTTTACTCTGTATACTCCCTCCCCAATTCACATGCTATTATTTTTGTGTATTTTAACTCTGGCCCATATTTTCCCACATTTTAGTATCTCTAAAATTGGCATATGTCTTACCACTGCTGGTCTTTTATAATCATTGTCATCCTGCACTAAAATTGAGCTCTGTCAAAGCATAGCATTTGTTTCTGCCAGTCAAAGAGGAACACCACAGACCTGAGGCTACTTAAATTAAACACTCCACTAGGGGTTTGTGTGTGTGTGTGTGTGTGTGTGTGTGTGTGTGTGTGTGTGTGTGTGTGTGTACTGTTATAGGTTCAGACAGAAAAATTGTATGAGTAGCAGCTTGTGGGGGTATAATTTTTTCCTCCCGCCTTCCCCCTGGTGGCAAGATTGAGAAATGCACTTTTCATTGTTACTCTTTTTTGTTTGGCAGTTTTATTTTTCATTTACTCCTGCACCGAAATAGTCCTTTGTTTTCCAGCTTCTGCAGGGTTTTCTGTTAAATGCCCATCTCGAATGCATTTATTTCACAGAATTAAATAAATGGTACATCAATGGTTGGTGGCATCTTGGATTCAATAAAAGTATAGCCCTAGAAAACAATATAGATTTATGCAGTCAGTTTATTAGATTTTCCCACATATTTACGGGTTTCATTGCTTCTTAATCCTCTCTGCCTCTCCTACCTTCCATTTTGAATCATTTCCTTAAATATGAAGAATACTCTTTAATATTTCCTTTAGAGTTGAAATTTTAAGGTCAGATTTTCTGTGCTTGTCTAAAACTGTCTTTATTTCAACTTTTCTAAAAAATATTGAGTATAAAATTAGAAATTTATAGTCTCTTTTCTTTCAAGCATTCAGAGATATTACTATAATGTATTCTATTTTTACTGTTGTTTTTGAAAAGTCAGCTATTTGAAGGTAATATATGTTTTAAATCTGATGTCTTTTTTCAGCTTTGAGAAGTTTTCAGCCACATGCTTCAGATGTTGTTTCCTTCCTGACTTTATTGCCTTCTTCTGGAATTCCAGTTAAATGTATTACAGACCCATTCACAATATCCTATATGTCTCATTTGCTTTTTCCTATATTTTTATCCTTTTTTTTCCTGTAACCTATGTATTTATTTCTCACCTATCTTGCAGCACTTATTTTTCCTCATGTGTAGCTAAATTGCCATTGAAAGCCTCAGTTAAGCTTTTAATTTTGTTTGATGAATTTTTCAGTTTTACAAGTTCTCAAATCTACCCAGTTGCTATTTATAATTCCTAGCTTTCTTCTAACATTCTCAGTATTGTGTTTTAACTCCTAGAATACACTGTATAGTTGTTTTAACATTTGTGCTTGATAATACCAGTGTCATATACTCATTTGTATCTGTTTCTACTATTTTTCTTCTAATTTTTATTCATATCGATATATCTGATTTTTTTTGATAATGCACTTAACATTATCTCTTAAATGTTTGTAGAATTAATCTGAAGTTTACAGAGAAGCTTTTCATTTGCTTCTGACAAGCACCATCGGGTATGAATAGTACAAACTGAGTATTATCACATTTTGATTTTAATACCACTTAACTATTTCACTTCCACTAGCCAAAGCACAGTGAATTTATTAACAAAGAATCTTGACAAAATATATCTCCTACTTTTCTATAGCCCTTTGTCTTGTGTTTTCTTTTCTGTTTTAAAAAATGAATAGTGGACTCTCTAAAGTCATAAGAGTAGGTCCAAATTAACATTTTGATATGTAATTACTCATTGGTGACAGTAATTTAATCTGGCTCTGTACATACTCCAAAATCTCTTAGAGGTCAAGAAAATTTTTTGGAGAAGATCACTGGTCAGAATTCTCCCTGAGGCTGGATCAAAGTTGTTTCATGTCCTTAGTCTAGTTATTTCAATAGAAGAATTCTCTCAATCCTCCAACTCCAGGGCCAAGAAGAGATAGATGTACAGGATGAAAAGTACCAGACCATAGCTTTTATACTGAGGCTCAGTGATGCCCTTTGAGCTTGACTGAATAATTAACACTGCTCTTTTAGGAGACTAAAGAGCAAACAGAACAGAGCGTGCTTCTATTAACCCATGGTAATTCTCATAATCGTCTCTCATTATATTGCAATACAAAGCAAACTTCAGGATGCATTAAAAATATAGGGTTGTTTGAACTGCCTTTAAATGGCTTTGATATCAATGATTCTTCACTTAGTTCTAAATAACTTTTAGCAAGAACGCTTCAACTTGGTCTACTCACTAAACATACCCAATAATATTTTCGCTAAACTGTTGCTTCATTTGATAAATATACTTCTAGGTAAAAGGTTAAAAGAGAAGTAAAGAACTGTCTATAGAATGTTAAATAGTTTTTCTTTTTCGTCAGTTTTATTTAATTTTATGCAACTAGTAGTATTTCTTAAAATTTTTTGAGTCATTTTTATGCCTTAGTAATGAAGGTTATTTTGTTACCACTGGAAACAAATAGAATCTAAATTCAAGTTTCCTTTTTCAATGATACGTACACTTCAGAAACTCTTTTCACCAGTATCCTTACCAATTTATTTCAGCATTGTGGAGACAGTGGACAACATTCCTTATGTTTGTTCTATACAATTACCTTATTGTATTTTATTTTAACAGGTTTCAAATCAGAAGAACAGTTACCGAACAAGACTCATCTCACAGTTGTGTATGGATTCATGTGTCAGTCATTTACGACCAACTTTGTAGTGTGCCTTCATACAGTATTTGTGAGAAGAAGCTGTCAACATAACGGTGGGGGTGTCGCTGTGGAGGAGCAGAGAGAAATATGTAAGATAGTAAGGAAGGTAGAAAACAACATGTTTATGACCAAAAGCATCATAAAAAAATCATCCAGTTCCGTCTCTTTTTTTCTCAAATAGCCGAGAGAATATGTCTGCCATATCTCTGACTAAGAGAATCTTGTAAAATGCGAAATTGTAGGGAATCTGCTGTTATAAGAAAGCTTTCTCCTTTTTAAATACTATCAATCAAAAAAAGATCTGACAATGAATATAAAAAAGTAAGCTGTCCTATTGACAGAGGTATTAACATGTTGTAATGCAAAATATGTTTTATTACTTTTTATGATTACTGTTTTGCAGTTTTCAGCAATTCCTCAGGAATTAATTACTGTTAAAAGGTATTATTGGAACATAACTAAGTTCCCTCCTATGAGGATTTGTCTCTTTCTTATTTTCTTTTAAATTTTCCCATTGGTGCTGTTTATATTTCCAATGGGGATTTCCATATTACTGGAGAGGTATTTACAGCCTTCTTGTATTCATTAATATGTGAACAGAAATTGCCTCACGTTCACTGCATTTTTCACTTTAAAATGGTTAATGTTATGCAAATTTCATTTTAATAAAAAATGCTAATTAAAGAAGCTTTGGCCTTTAAATTATGTGCCATGTATAATTAACATGATCTCTATTTGCCCTCTCTCCAGAAATGATGATGAATCTGGCCCTGGGGAGGAGGTAGTATAATAGGTAGTTTTGTATTGAAGAATAAATGTTGGATCTTAAATATTTAAAAATCTAAAAAAAGAAGATAGAAATGTTTGGTGAGGTTGACTATTGTCTTTTAAGACACTAACTTGTGTTGTCACTATCTGAAAAGAAATGTGGAAGGGCAAAGATAATTCAGGTTGAGAGTTAAATTAAGGTATAAAGCAGGATTTTGAAGCGATGCCATGCATTTTAATTTTGTTTTTGGTTTAATTGGGTCTCCTGTATCCTCCGAATGGAGTGGATGATTTGAAGAAATCTTGATAATCAAGGAAATAATTCTGTATGCTGAATGTCCAGCTGCACTTATCTAGACCAGACAGGTGAGGCAACAATAACCTATAATGTAAAGATAAAAGCACGACTTTAACAAAAGTGGTGGTGTAAAGTCAGAATGCTCTAGGCTGTCCGAGGCATACCATACCTCACTTGTCAATACACGTGTATACCGCAGCCAAAGTGGGAACGTGCATGGGAATGAAGAGAAAACATCCACACTTTTCCAAGAGACAGAAAAGGGAAAATAGCTACTAGCTGACATTTTGTCTAAAGGGCAAATTCAAGATGAGTAATGATCATGCCAGAGGAAACACCTATTCAAGGGCCACCATCTCCTCTTGCCTGAGTTATTGCAATACTTTTCAAAGAAGTCTCCCAGCATCTACACTTGTCTTTCTATAGTCCATTTTCAAACGTAGCAGACTGATTGCATTAAATTGAAAACAAACCATGCCAGCTCTCTACTAAAACTCTCCTTGACTTCCCACATATCTGAGTAAAAAAAAATAAATAAATCAAAACAAAAACCAAAAGACCTTTACAACGGTCTACTCACCAGGACAATTAATTGCTGGTCATTTACTCCTTCGAGCTGAGCTGCTCTTCTCCTCATGACTCATTCCATTCAGGATGATGGTTTCTGTGTTGTTTCTCAGCCACAGCTGGCATGCTTGCATCTCAGGGCCTTTGAGCTTCCCCGTCCCTTTACCTGAACTATTCTTACCCTAGATACCTGCAGGACCTACTCTTTTACCTTTCAAATCTTTGCCCAAGTATCACGTGTTAATGAGGCTGACTCTGACTACCTTATTTAAAATTACCGGCCCACCTTTCTGTACATTCTTAACCTCCCTCACCCTCTGTATATGTCCATAACTCTTATCACAGTATCATCTATTCTACTATTTACTTACTTATTATCTTTCTTGTATATCATCTGCCTTCTTCCATACAATGTAGGCACTAAAAGTACAGAGAGTTTTGTTTTCCACTGATGGATCTCAGAATCTGAGAATAGTACCTGCAATACAGTAGGTATCCAAAAAATATTTTTGTCATGGTTGAAAAAAATATTTAAGGACAAGTATTAAAAATGTTAATGTGGGTTGGTAAAAATTATCAAGAATCTACTTGAATAAAGTTTGAGAAATGATTCTAAGCGCTATTTCATTAGAATCATAATATCAGCACCTCCTAAATTATAACACCTCAGCTGTGACCATTTCTAATATCCTATTTCCTTACTTCATGTTCATATGTGCTTCACTTACTTCTCTCCCTTGCAATTTTTTTTTTTTTTTTTTTTTTTTGCAGTATATGGGCCTCTCACTGCTGTGGCCTCTCCCGTTGTGGAGCACAGGCTCCGGACGCGCAGGCTCAGCGGCCATGGCTCACGGGCCCAGCCGCTCCGCAGCATGTGGGATCTTCCCGGACCGGGGCACGAACCCGTGTTCCCTGCATCGGCAGGCGGACTCTCAACCACTGCGCCACCAGGGAAGCCCCATCCCTTGCAATTTTTTACTGCCTTCTCTCCTGTAACATTTTCTAATACATCAATCCAATGCAAATAACCAAATAACTTTTGATATCCTACTTTTTATAGGGCATTATGCAGGAGGAAGGTCTCTTTAGATTTGTTTAATTTAAAATGATCTGATGAACAATGCACAGGTTGAGACACATAGTGAATTCACAATATATGCTTCCTGAGCCATCCCTCCTAGAGCCTGGTTGCTCCAGCCCAAGCATCTTCCACATTCGTTTGTGTTTAGTATGTTTGATTTAACCAAGCTATCTCCCCAAATACAGAAAAGCATTGGTAGAATAATGTAATTCTACTGTATTTATTTGGGAAAAATTTTTGGATATTATCTAAAGCAATCTTCTGATTTCCCTCTCTGCTTAGGAAATTTAGGCAAAAAATTGTTACCTGGTTTTCTAGTCATAGGTAGTAAAAATCCTAAAAGTCCTACTTCCAGTAATATATGTGATTGTTCATGATCATTGTGTACCAGATGTGTTGTATACAAAATGTTAAATTGAGTCCACATGCTGTACGAAGAAAGATCATTGAATTGACTACAAGAGAGCATTTTTAAAGCGAATTCTGTCCCTCACCAGCTATGTGCCTTCAGAGCAGTCACTTCATCTAGCTGGACTTCAATCTCCCTTTTTGTAAAATGAAAGAGTAGTATCAATTAGATATACCCCAAAGGACTCTCTTAGGCTGCCATTCCGTGTATATGATGCTTTACACTATGCCCTTGGGGAAAGGAAAAGGCTTGTCCTATAGCCTTTTCTCTTTTCACAAACGCACAGAGAGGTTAAACTTACTCTGAGTGACACAGTGAGTGTGTGATGGGTGAGAACCGGGTGAGGTCCCTCTGACTGGGATTATTGCTCTGCAGAGTCTGAAGGAATCTTCGGCAATTGTAAACTCTTGCCATCTTTTACACTGCAGTTACACAGGAAGTACTAACAAGTAAGCAAAAGAGAGCTGACAAGGGCAACCCCTTCCGTAATTGTTCAGAGACCGCCCAAATAGAAAACACATGCTACTTCCCCTCCCCCTGACCAATTTGGCAATCAGAGTCCAAGTTCACAGGAGAGGGGCCGGGCCTCTCCAGACAGGAACTGGGGTTGGAGGCTTCCTCTGCTACTTGCTCAGACAGAAGAACCTTAGGAATGCCATTCAGTGCCTCGGTTTCTGAGCTGTCTCACTTGGGGAAATCCAACCATCACAGCTCACGGTCACCGCTGCAGAAATCCGGATGCAGGCCAAGTACTGCAGCACGAGGGACATGCTGGACGCTGATGGGGACACCACGATGAGCCTGCACTCTCGAGCCTCTACTGCAACCCAGCGGCCAGAGCCTGGCCACACAGGTACCCTGTCTCCCGTAGTCCAAATTGGCCAGACCCTTGAGAAATGCACAAGATGAGCCACCTCTCCTAGGAATGCACACAGTGGAGGAAAGAGAGAAAATGTTTTCATGATTTACAATAAGGTGTAACGGAGCACTTTCTACAACTTGCCTGCCACATATATGAACGTGTGAAAAATGAAACGTATATGCGTAGATGTTTTTCTAAGATTCTGTCTCTGGCAGAGTGGTTTGCAGTTGAGGGTGTGTTGCTTTCACCAAGCAGTTTCAGCACAGAGACGTGAGACTGTATCTACAATGAGAGCAATGTCCCTTCCCCTTCCTGCGTTCCCATGAAGGCCAGATCCAATGCTGTTTTATTTACCAGCTGTGATCTGATCCGGAAATTTAGATTTGTAAAGGCTACCTTTTTGCAAGTTTTGAACTCATGGCTTTAGAGGGGGTTTTCCAAGCAGACACACCAACCCTGATATTTTGTTATAATAGTTCTGCATCTTGAAGTTGTGAGGTCTTGTGAGAGTCATGCCAACATTAAGTGTTTGCTTTATCATCTATGAAGTGGACAGGGGATTAAATCAAATGCCTTTCAAGGTCATTCACCTTTGAAATCCTGACTTGTTGATGTAAATAGTGGGCCCCAGATGCAATTACATCCCATCCCATTCCCTTTTGTTCTGTTGACTCCTAGAATATTATTGAGATGATTGGATTAAATTATGAAAGTATTTAATTTTAGTTACATCTTATGCTTCTATTTCAAATAATTCACCTTTGACATAGCCATAATATATATTATTA